>NC_092275.1:19328989-19391489 GCF_036320965.1 Panulirus ornatus
TCAAAAAGATTCATGGGGACACATCACTTCCCCCCCCCCCTCCGAAGGGGGTGGTCAGGTCAAAGGCCAAAGCGGCCAGAATCTCCCCCACCCCCCACGAGATGCCTTGATCCTTGATGTGACGGTCTCGGTCGAAGGTGGAATCAGAACCTCCCCCCAGATTCCCTTCATTGTCAGAGTCTTGGAATAGTTCTTTCTCTCTGGGGGAATTGACCGCTTCCCCTTCTGCCTCGCCGTCATGGGACTTAAGGGGAGGCGGGCGGGGTTGTGTTTGTTGTAGATAAAGATATTATCTAGATATACATAGAGGTAAAGATATATCAGACATCTTAGTATATATACATATACATGTATACATATATATGCATTTTTGTTAATATGTTAGCTGAAACGGCACGGGCAGCCGGGGTCCTAATCAATGCCATCCTATTAACACTATCTATCTGTCTGTCTATCTATCTATCTATCTATCTATCTATCTATCTATCTATCTATCTATCTATCTATATATATATATATATATATATATATATATATATATATATATATATATATATATATATAGATAGATAGACAGATAGACAGCTAGATACACTAGCCTGAGCCAGGTATCCATTTTATCGACCAACCCCTAGGGATGGATGAACAGCTGGGTTGACTGTGGACTGCTGAAAACAGGATTCGAACCTATGCGCTCCACCCTGTTCCTTACAACTTCGTTTTTCAAACCTGTCGAACTCTTTAAAAGAACTAAATTCGCCTAATACGTCTTACTGATGGCCACCTTTAGTCTGGCATGTTCCTTGTTAATGTCCTAGGTTGGTAGTATTCCCGCCTGGTCATTGATAAAAATATCCTTTGAGGCTCCAAAGTCGCGTATATATTTCGCGTACGTTTGACGCATCGAGTGTACCTTACAGATGCCTGTCAACCCCTTGGACTCAACTGAACGACCCTGGAGTAAGACAGGAACGACGCTCAAGTTCGACCCCCCTTGCGCTACGTTACGACGCTTTTGGGCACGACTGCAAGACGCTTGTGCACGACGATACGAATCTCTTTAAGCGCACTGACGACATTTAAGCATGGCGATACAATCCTTACGACTCTCTGGTTTCTAACTGATGCTTCATGTGCCCTGATTCAGTCCATATTCAGCACGTCACCCCCTGTGTACCACAACGCCCCAGTTCACTCTATTCCGTGCACGCCTTACACCCTCCTGCACGTTCAGACCCCAAGTATTTAAAACCTAATGCACTCTATCCTTCCATCTCCAATTCTGCACATGTCCAAACCGTTTCAGCACACCCTATTCAGTTCTCTCAACCATCCTCTTTTTACCTATCGTTACTCGATGAACCTTCCTCACACCCAAATTGTCCTAGAACATATCATTTCCAACAAATTCATCCTCTTCCGTACATTCTCATCTAAAGCCCATGCCTCGCATCCACACACACGGACTTCTTTCCCTTCTCCTATATTTTCATATAATCCCTCTAGAACTATTCTCCTCCTCTGAAGCCCTTAGCCTGATTGACTGCTCTTGAACTGACATTCTTTTTTCTCTGAATTTATGGGAAAAGCTTCGGATTAACTCTTGCCTCTTCCGTGGCATCCTTTTCAAATTTTCTCAGCTCCTCCTTGCTGAACTTAGTGGCACTCATTCCGAGCTCTCATATGCCTCTCAAATGCTTGATAGCTGGAGTGCCACTTGTAACTCTTTACGGTACATCACTAAGCTCTTTTTCTTGACATTTCCTTGAACCTCATCTCGCTCTTTCTTTTACCTCTTCCCACCATGCGGGGCTACAGAAACCTGTGTCCCCACTCCCTCACTGTGAATTTCACTGAACCTTCCCCAAGAATGCTTCGAATTGTGTCCGCCGACCTCCATTTCCCAGTCTATGTTCCCATGGAAACCGTTCAGTTGCCTGTGGCTTCCGCGATATTATCTCTTCTTTGTGTTTGGTTTCACCTCTGTCCCTTTTATGTCCTCATTCCCCTCATAAACAAGCGTTGCATGCACCTCTTCCACTTGGCGTATTGTACACGACGTTCACACTTTCCATAGCCTCATCTTGTGTGAAAACAGGACCTTATAATGGAGGTGTATCAGCCACTGTAATTCCTACGTGCTCAGTGCAACTGGTGCCACAAATTTTCCTGTATACACTCTTAGATCTTGTGTCTCTTTGACTCTCTGTCATCAATAGGAATCTAGTGTTCTTTTTTCCTAGTTCGTCTCTTTATCACTGAAATCCCATATTACCATACTTTACCTTCGCTGGAAAGTGAGTGTTTCAGTGTCTGATGTGCCTTCCAGTTTCCCTTCACTGTTTTCTCTCGATATCTATTTTGGTTGGCCGGAATCCCTCGGAGGATTATGAATGATCATCACCAATATGTAGTTGCTTTCTACAATTACTCTTCTCGTTGCATATTGCTTAAATGGGCCATATACCAATAAGTTCCGGCTTTCAAGGTTGTTCCCTCATCAAAGGGGCCAATCCACTGCCCAACCTTTCCTTTACCTTACTTGTATTTCCTTGTTCCCGTGGTCACTTGAAGAGGAGACTAAGACTGACTTTAACTCCTTCGATAGTTCTGTCATCCGCAAAGGGACCTCATCCATGCAAGTACCTTTGTAGTAAAGGGATCGGCTGTGTACGTTTTCTCTCTCCTCTTTACTC
The DNA here is from genome assembly GCF_036320965.1 of Panulirus ornatus. NCBI lineage: Eukaryota > Metazoa > Arthropoda > Malacostraca > Decapoda > Palinuridae > Panulirus > Panulirus ornatus. Next base: position 19,331,686 of record NC_092275.1, read on the forward strand.
TGTCAGTTGATGACGAGCACTGTCATTCAATATTCAGCCTCCTGCTCTATGGTGGCGGGCTGTGAAGAGGGAGATGATGGATGATGACGTCATATATATATATACAGGGGAAGAAGCGGAGCAGCCTCCTTCTTCTTCTACTCTTTCGTCTTCCTCACTTAACTCCTCATCCATCACCATCTCATCCTCATAACTCATGCATCACACGCCACCCTCATCACCATTTTGCAAGAAAAAACAATAAAAATATTATGAAAAAACACGTAGTTTTTCACATTTTTTTTTTAGCTACCAGGATACCAAAGCTAGATAAACTCGTTTTTTCATGTTACATGTCTTTTCCCTTCGTTGGTGACGATGTACTTGTATAGATATTCATCAATATTCTGAATATCTAGTGTTGGGGTTTTACTGTCTTCTAGACACCAGACGACTTTTTTGGGGAGGGCCAAAATCTGAGAGTTACTCCCAGCGTCACTATTTTCCCACATCTACTGTCATGATGGGCCGTTTCAGATCGTCAGAAAATCTGTCCTTCGTTCCGTCTTTACATTCAGAAACTAGGCCTCAGCTCGGCGCAGGAGCTCAACACCACGTAACTCTCTTAAAGAGTCAGGTTTTAGGATCCCAAAGGTCAGTGTCACGGGATAATCTAACGCACTGTCGACGAAACGTACGTATTTTCATGGTAATTAGAAAACGCGACCTGCAACGGGATGAGACAAGGCTACTTGCACTAGGCCAGCTTAACCATATCTGTGATACGTTTTCTGGTGTCAAAATGTCGAAGGTCACGGGGAGATCCGTGGGTAATCTATTCCTGATTGGAAGTGGCCTTACAGGGTAAGCACATCAACCTGATATAATCTAGCGGTCCATATTTTATTTGCAATATTGCTCCGAATGTCATTGTACCGTCTGACCTCATTCTGTATTTTTTTTCGGATATGGTTTAATCTTACCCAATATATATATACTGCCCACGTATATCCTGCGTGTCGCAGAAGGCGATTATGAAGGACGGAAGCGGGAGGCTTGAAACCCTTCCCTTCTTGCATTTCAATTTCCGAAAGTTGGAACAGAAGGAGCCAGCTCAGGCTGGGGTGTCTGAATTTGTGTGGATGTAACTAAGCTGAGAAGAAGGGAGACATATATAGCATATTTGAGGAAAGGAACTTAGATGTTCTGGGTCTGAGTGAAACAAAACCCAGCAGTACATGGGGGGGGGGGGGGGAGAATTGTTTAGAAGAGCTCTTGGTTTAAAAACAGGGGGTTAGTGAGGGCCGAGAGCTAAGGAAGGGGCAGTACATCCACTGAAGTAGTAGTTGTTGGGATGTGTGAACGAGTGCAAGAAAGCGAGACCCATATGATGTGGGTAAAAATGAAAGCGGATTACGAGAGTTGGGTGAGTACTGATGCTAATGACCTAGTCACTAAAGGAGTGAGGAAGAGAGGTGTGTCTGGAAAGTAGATGAGTGAGTGTGTCAGCAGTTTTGATGGGGTAATGGGTATCAGTTACGAGTAATGTGAATACGAGAGTGGGTACTGTGGTAGAGGATGGTATAAGAAGAGCTTAGGATATTCAGCGATGTGAATGAAAATATGTGCTGAAAACGGTCTGGTGACTGGTAGTTCCTGGTTTATAAAGAAAGACTTACCCAAGTATAAGTGGGGGTGTAGGAAAGGTGGTAAACGGGCATCAGTGGATTTTGGATTAATTGGATGTGAAATGTTCTGAGAGGGACAGCTAGTGGGATTCTGATCAGTAACTGGTGGAGGCGAAGGTGAAGAGTGATTGAGGCTTTTGGAAAAGAGGAAATGATTTAGGTGAGAAGATGGTGAAAGTAAGTGAGCTTGGGAAGATATAACAAGGGGGACTGTGTGTTGAATGGCAAAAGGTGAGAGGAAAGGAAGCCAAGGGAGTGGGTAAGGATCAGGAGGAATATATGGGAGCAGATGACATGGGTTAGAGAAGTGTATAGTATGCGGAGGGCGGAAGGGAGGTGGGTAGGGAGAAATGGTAGTGATTGGTGAAAAGGAAGCTGAGCTGGTAGTGAATGAGTGAGGAGAGGTGGATGGGCATCACTTTTCACTCCATCAACTGAATAATTCCTGTATACCTACGCACGCATCTACACAGATTCATACATTTATGAACCAAGTGCATCATCGGTCTAGACATGATACAAGAATGATGAATTTTATTACTGTGGACATGAGGATGATTATTAGAACAGCATCCATATGGTGCACTTGAACATTGCTTCAACAGGGGGGGGGAATTAATTTTGGCAGAATCATTCTTTAGAGACTTGAAGTCTTGGCAGAGTCATTCTTCAGACACTGGAACGTTCCAGTTCACCTTATCCATTGGAAGACACAAGCCAAAAGTTATATATATGTGTATATATGTATATATTCTACGTCTGCGGATAAGGGAGAAAGAATACTTCCCACGTATTTCCTGCGTGTCATACAAGGCGACTAAAAGAGAAGGGAGCGGGGGGCTGGATATCCTCCCCTCTCGGTTTTTTTTTTTTTAATTTTCCAAAAGAAGGAACAGAGAAGGGGGCCAGGTGAGGATATGCCCTCAAAGGTCCAGTCCTCTGTTCTTAATGCTACCTCGCTAACGCGGGAAATGGCGAATAGTATGAAATATATATATATATTTTTTTTTTTTGATTTGATTGAGAGGAAATCAGTCAGTTGGCATTATATCCAATTAAATCAGTTTTGGTTATGTACTGAATTGTACTTACTGTGTGTATATTTTTTTTTTTTTTTTTTTCCGCTGTCTCCCACGTTTGCGAGGTAGCACAAGGAAATAAATATATATATATATATATATATATATATATATATATATATATATATATATATATATATATATATATATATATATATATATATATATATATATATATATATATATATATATATATATATATATATATATGCTCTGTGGAAGGTATTAAGAATATATGGTGTGGGAGGCAAGTTGTTAGAAGCAGTGAAAAGTTTTTATCGAGGATGTAAGGCATGTGTACGTGTAGGAAGAGAGGAAAGTGATTGGTTCTCAGTGAATGTAGGTTTGCGGCAGGGGTGTGTGATGTCTCCATGGTTATTTAATTTGTTTATGGATGGGGTTGTTAGGGAGGTAAATGCAAGAGTCCTGGAAAGAGGGGCAAGTATGAAGTCTGTTGGGGATGAGAGAGCTTGGGAAGTGAGTCAGTTGTTGTTCGCTGATGATACAGCGCTGGTGGCTGATTCATGTGAGAAACTGCAGAAGCTGATGACTGAGTTTGGTAAAGTGTGTGGAAGAAGAAAGTTAAGAGTAAATGTGAATAAGAGCAAGGTTATTAGGTACAGTAGGGTTGAGGGTCAAGTCAATTGGGAGGTGAGTTTGAATGGAGAAAAACTGGAGGAAGTGAAGTGTTTTAGATATCTGGGAGTGGATCTGTCAGCGGATGGAACCATGGAAGCGGAAGTGGATCATAGGGTAGGGGAGGGGGCGAAAATTTTGGGAGCCTTGAAAAATGTGTGGAAGTCGAGAACATTATCTCGGAAAGCAAAAATGGGTATGTTTGAAGGAATAGTGGTTCCAACAATGTTGTATGGTTGCGAGGCGTGGGCTATGGATAGAGTTGTGCGCAGGAGGATGGATGTGCTGGAAATGAGATGTTTGAGGACAATGTGTGGTGTGAGGTGGTTTGATCGAGTAAGTAACGTAAGGGTAAGAGAGATGTGTGGAAATAAAAAGAGCGTGGTTGAGAGAGCAGAAGAGGGTGTTTTGAAATGGTTTGGGCACATGGAGAGAATGAGTGAGGAAAGATTGACCAAGAGGATATATGTGTCGGAGGTGGAGGGAACGAGGAGAAGAGGGAGACCAAATTGGAGGTGGAAAGATGGAGTGAAAAAGATTTTGTGTGATCGGGGCCTGAACATGCAGGAGGGTGAAAGGAGGGCAAGGAATAGAGTGAATTGGAGCGATGTGGTATACAGGGGTTGACGTGCTGTCAGTGGATTGAATCAAAGCATGTGAAGCGTCTGGGGTAAACCATGGAAAGCTGTGTAGGTATGTATATTTGCGTGTGTGGACGTGTGTATGTACATGTGTATGGGGGGGGGGTTGGGCCATTTCTTTCGTCTGTTTCCTTGCGCTACCTCGCAAACGCGGGAGACAGCGACAAAGTATAAAAAAAAAAAAAAAAAATATATATATATATATATATATATATATATATATATATATATATATATATATATATATATATATATATATATATATTCCCTGGGGATAGGGGAGAAAGAATACTTCCCACGTATTCCCTGCGTGTCGTAGAAGGTGACTAAAAGGGAAGGGAGCGGGGGGCTGGAAATCCTCCCCTCTCGTTTTTTTTTTTTTTTTTTTTTTTCCAAAAGAAGGAACAGAGAAGAGGTCCAGGTGAGGATATTCCCTCAAAGGTCCAGTTCTCTGTTCTTAACGCTACCTCGCTAACGCGGGAAATGGCGAATAGTATGAAATATATATATATATATATTCTTTCTTTCAAACTATTCGCCATTTCCCGCATTAGCGAGGTAGCGTTAAGAACAGAGGACTGGGCCTTTGAGGGAATACCCTCACCTGGCCCAATTCTCTGTTCCTTCTTTTGGAAAATTGAAAAAAAAAAAAAAAAAAAAAAAAACGAGAGGGGAGGATTTTCAGCCCCCCGCTCCCTCCCCTTTTAGTCACCTTCTACGACACGCAGGGAATACGTGGGAAGTATTCTTAATCCCCTATCCCCAGGGATATAATATATATATATATATATATATATATATATATATATATATATATATATATATATATATATATATATATATATATATATATATATAGAATATGACATTAAACAAAGTGGAGCCAAGCTTCGCTTCGAATATCAATTCATGAATCTTCATCGTCATTCAGTTTCTCTACACCCTCCCACCTCCCTCACTCCTTAATATATCTAAGAGGACTTGGCGTTCTTCGGCAGAGGAAGGCTTTTCCATCACACCCTTATTCTGGGAGTGTCTCCTGCCTGTGTTTGGGGTATGACTGTTGAGGAGGAGGCGCGCGCCACCACCGGGTTCCTGCCAACACCAGGGTTGCCATTTTCCTAAGTGTTGCACTTCATCCAGTAGGTGACTCGGCACAAAGGGTGACAATAATCAGTAAATGGAAGAGGTGAGTTAATGGCTGCGGGACGAATAAGAAAAAAAAGAAAGGAAATATTCCACGGAGTGATTACTCCCTAATGGATGTCTGGAAGGAGGCTGTTATGAGGGTGCGTCTCCCGGGATTGTGTCAATGGAATATTACGTTTTTGAAAAGGGTAAAAAGAGAAGAAAAGAATTCTCCTTTTCCAAGTTGTTGTTCAATAATTACTGGAACAACAGGACGTAGGAAGTTCTTCTTCGTATAGTTTCAGAATGATTTTACCGCCACAGTGAACACTGGTCCTCAAAATAGCCATTTACTTAACCCCGAGGTCTTACAGTGTCTATACGTTTATCGGCAAAGAGAGACAAGAATCGAAGACGAATAAGATAAAAAAGAAATGGATAGGAGGAGTTTTCATTCAGGTCGTTGCCTGAATGTGTTTATCTGAGGAAGAAGCGAACGTTTGGAGGGGAAATCTCTTTCGCGGATCACTGAGCAAAACGCGGAAGAGAGATATTCAGTTCAGCATCTGGGGTTGTGGGTGAGTTGGTGGGCCAGGCGAGCCCTGTGTGCGGTGGTGGGCCGGGTGAGTCCTATCGAAGGTGGTGAGCCAAATCTGTGGGAGATGGTGGGTGAGGTAAGTCTTATGGAAGGTAGTGAGCAAAGCAAGCCCCAAAAACGAAAGCGCCAGGGAAAGCTGTTAAAGCTTCTAGGGTGAACTTGCCACTCGCCTACTAAAGTCTACGTAATGGAATTGTTTTCAATGACTTCGTAGATTCAACGAATACACGGGGAAGCCAACATACACCGATATTGTTAATGCTTCGCTCTAATAATTTAAATACCCCACAGCTTGGAAGACAGCATATGCCACTCCACTAACCAAATCCACCAACCCAGGTTCTCGCAATAGCTTACATCCCGTTGCCAACACTCCAATCATTCTAATTTGTAAAAGGTTTGTGTCTGAGTGGGCCTTTGCTGACATTGCTGATTCAGTAGAGCCTCAGCAGTTTGGAAACGTGAAGTCTTCCTCCACCACTCACTGCTTTGTCAGTCTCCTCGACTTCATTCATTTACAGGAACTTGGGGAAGTGCAAGACCTTGGTGGCATTCGCCGTAGACTTCACTAAGGCTCTCGACTTGGTCAACCATAACATTCTCACAAAGAAAGCCGTCGACCTGGGATTATGGTGGGGGTCTCTCGTCTCGTGGCTGGCTGACACCCTGACTGGGCGACACCAGACCGTCCGCTTTAAGGGAGCCATCTCGACGTTACTGACCTAACTTGTGGCGTCCCACGGGGCACCAACATGGGGCCCGCTCTGCTTCCTAATCCTTATTCCTGGGGGACACAAACCACCGCTGGAAGTGTGTAGGCATCACTATTAACAATGACTCTCCTGGTCTTAGTGCCCATCATCAGCAACCTTCTGGAGTGCACTACGGGCAACGACGTCACCATCAATCACACCAGGTTGATGATGTACATCAACTTAGGAGCAGATACCATCCAGCACACTGACACCACACAAGGCCCTGACATCCTCCGGGTAGGTTAGAGATTTCAAACCTCTTGGTGTCACTATATGGCGACGGTTTCAACTGGAAGAGCCACATCATTCTTGTCTCAAATCTTCATCATACTGTCAATGTCTTTTTCGTTAAGCGTCCTTACATTTGAGTTCAGAAATACCTACACTATCCTCACTCTACCTCAGCTCACCTACGCCTTCCCAACCTGGTCTTCCTCACAAACAGCCACACACAGAGGAGCCAGCTGGGAGGAGTGCAGAGAAGAGCTTGCAGATTCATCTTGGGTGCGTTTAACACCCTCTACCGAGAGACCCTTATCATGTCGAACCTGTCCACCCTCTCTGACCAACACCGGCTGCTCAAATGGCAGTTGGCAGTAATCTACTGACATATCCCCTTCTTCGAGACCTCCCTTCCCCAGAAGCCTCACCCCCAACAGACCGCCTTACGTCACCACACTCGACTTACACCAATCAGAGCTCATACAGACACATGTAATAACAGTCGTATGCCACCATAGTGAACGCCATACACAATCCATGAACAAGTGCACAGCTAAGCAAGTAAGCAGGTCAGTTTTCTCTTAGTTAAGCTAAGTCGTACGTCAACTGCTGTACCATTATCATCATTATTATTATTATCATTATCATTATTATTATTATTATTATCATTATTATTATTATTATTATTATTATTATTATTATTACCATTTTTATTATCATTAATACTATAATTATCAATATTATTATTAGAATCATTATCATTACTATATTATCATTATTAGTACAATCATTATCATTATCATTACAATCATTATTATTATTATAATCATTATTATCATTATAATCATTATCATTATTATTATCATTGCGCATACACACACACACACACACACACACACACACACAACATATAGGCACTTCGTGGTGCAGTGGCTTATCGTGACTCGCCAGTCTAATGGACCTGGGTTAGAATCCCGGATAGTTCGACCAGCTTACGGGCTACCCAGATGTATATCTTTCCCTTGAGGGGATTCGTCCATGAATGGGCACCTAGCACAAGGTTTTATCATACATATATATATATATATATATATATATATATATATATATATATATATATATATATATATATATATATATATATATTCTTTTTTTTCATACTATTCGCCATTTCCCGCGTCAGCAAGGTAGCGTTAAGAACAGAGGACTGAGCCCTTGAGGGAATATCCTCACTTGGCCCCCTCCTCTGTTCCTTCATTAGGAAAACTAAAAACGAGAGGGAAGGATTTCCAGGCCCCCGCTCCCTTCCCTTTTAGTCGCCTTCTACGACACGCAGGGAATACGTGGGAAGTATTCTTTCGCCCCTATCCCCAGGGATATATATATATATATATATATATATATATATATATATATATATATATATATATATATATATATATATATATATATATATATATATATATATATATACATATTTCTTTTTTGATACTTATTCGCCGACAGAGGAGCAGCTCAAGAGATGGAACCCCCGCGAGTTTACGAGTGGAAACATCCCTTCCCGTACAGTACAAATAGGTAATGATACATAACAAAAAGACGCACACGTTAGGGGGAGCATTAACGAACGGCATCTGGTCATCTCTCCTGCAGCCTGTGAGTTGCAGGATCTTTATAGAAATGTTGGATAATTTCTGCGAATCAACTACTTGGTTTTGCTGGATGTAACGTTTCCACCATACTTACTCACATCCTCCCTGCCCCAGGAGTCCCATCTATCGCTATGAGGCTCCTGCTGCGCCCAGGAAGCTGGCCATGTCCACCCGTTGAGGCCACAGGTTATATAGACTGCTGGGATGTTGTGTGTGCGTCTATGTACAGAGAGTGCAGGGTAATTGAGTTGTAAAAACTCAAGTGTCTTCTTCGTCGTAGTTGCATCGTAGGCATGAAGGGTCTTGGGGTATGTCGAAAAGGGTGTTTGCAGTGTTGTATCGATGCCTACAACATCCCGGAGTCGCGCACTTCGTATTCTCTCCTCTCTTACACTTCATCACATTTTGTCTCTGGTCGAACCACTAAGGATTGTCACTGTGTATTTCAAACGATAAAAGAAAAACTATCTGACCAAAATCATTTTCTACATTGTCCCACACTTTCCCTACAAAAAAAAAGAGGATCAGACTTATGATCATAGTTTCGTGCACCTCTGCTCCCTCTGTGTGCAAATTAACGAGAAGTGATGTAATTAATATTCCGACGATCATTAGTAACTTTTCGCCCCCCCTCCTCCTCCCACATCTCCTCAAATGGCTAAATTTACATACATATTAAAGTTATGGTACAAGACTTCAGGCGTTCCCAGAGCCAAGTTGTCTGAGTGGCGAGGGAAGCTTGTTGCGTGATGAGACCACGTCCCCTTGCAGGTCGGAGGAAGGACGTCTGCTCCTTACAGCGAAGGTGAATTACTATAAGTCTCTCTGCAACTTTTACAGGTCCTTCGAAGCAATACAGAAGCCACACGCAGAGAGGGTGAATCACTATAATAAGTCCTCATCTCTCTGAGCCACACGCAGAGAGGGTGAATCACTATAATAAGTCCTCATCTCTCTGCAACTTTTACAGGTCCTTCGAAGAAATACAGCAGCCACACGCAGAGAAGGTGAATCACTATAATAAGTCCTCATCTCTCTGCAGCTTACAGGGCCTGTGACGAAACACGTCAGTTACACACACAGAGCAAAGGTGAATTAATATAAGGCTTCGTCTCCTGCAGCGTCCAGGTCCGCTGATGTAACGCGCCAGTCACACACAGTGAGGGTTTCGTCCCCTGCATCTTTCAGGTCCTGAGACTGACTATAAACGTCACTTATACACAGCTAAGGTGGGTCACTATCAGGTCTTGTCTCGTGTGTCCTTCAGGTCCTATGAAGAGAAGACATCCACGTACAAGCACCTAAGGTGGATCATAACATGGAAACATCCGCTTGAGATCGAGTTAGAGTATTCTCTTCGTCCTATGTGATATAGTATATCGGCTCTAGCAGTAGACTTAGAACCGATGGCACCAGAAACCAACAGATGTCAATCGTACTTTGCCACCCCCAAAAGGATCACATAATAAAAATCAAGTTCCAGAAAGAAAGATGAAAGAATAGAAATGACTAAATCGTCACAATCACTAGTTATTAAACCACTAAAAACAAGACAGAAACACACACAATTACATAGTAACATTAGCCCTTCATCTCCCCACTTTCTCAGAATGAAAGACGGGAATAAAAGGGAGGAATTAACTCATTTTCTATGGAACGAAAACAGCAACAATGGGAGGCAAGATTGGCCGTAAAAAAGGCCAAAGTAAATAGCCTTCCACGCCGTTACCTTGTGGGAGCCGAGTAATGAGCATTAGGGCTACCCTGTAGTAGTTTTATATACTCGTGCAAGTGAGAGAGAGAGAGAGAGAGAGAGAGAGAGAGAGAGAGAGAGAGAGAGAGAGAGAGAGAGAGAGAGAGAGAGAGAGAGAGAGAGAGAGAGAGAGAGAGAGAGAGAATTTATGCAAAAGCCTTTGCAGCACACACACACACGGGCACACAGTTCTGCAATATATATACACACACAACATACGCGTACCCACACGCTCCTCCACTACGTGTACCTATAATGAGAACCCGCCCACAGCACAGTAACACTACCTCATCCTACGTACGCTGCGCTTTAGTTAAGTGGGTCGAATCTACTCCCTTTTTTATCAAAGGGTGTAATATTCCTTTCTTAACACCATTTTAAGCTTTATTAACATTCCTCAATGCCACTGGATCTGGTAGATGCTTCATTTTCTAATCGACGACCTTAGGGATTGGCTCGTCTATTCGTCCGCTTGAAAAACTAAGAGGTATTTTTTTTTGAGTGCCTTTAACAGTCATGTGTTCTCCTGAACACCGACTAAGAGCATACGACTCTAAGGGGAACCTCACACCCGAGGTTTTGAGCCTGACTGAAGAAAAACGGGGAACCTTGACCTTTTTTTTTCTTTTGACTGTATAATGGAACTGACTCTCGCCCTTTTTTTTAAATGCTAGCTGAGACGGCACGAGAATGTGAAGCACTAATGAAGGCTATCACATTAACGCTCTCTCTTTCTCTCTCATATATATATATATATATATATATATATATATATATATATATATATATATATACCCATTTCATCGACAAACTCCTGGATGAACAGCTGGGTTGACTGTGGACCGAATGTCGCTACCAGGGTTCGAACCTATCGCGCTTGACCGTGAGCGGCCCCTTAATGCGTCACCGTCAGGAACGCTAACAGCTACACCAAGGAGGTCCACAGGAAAGGACCTTATCTAAGACCCTGAGCTTATTCAGAGGACCCTGGTCTCTCATCTCTGAAGGAGGATGTAGGACCCTGGTCTCTCATCTCTGAAGGAGGATGTAGGACCCTGGTCTCTCATCTCTGAAGGAGGATGTAGGACCCTGGTCTCTCATCTCTGAAGGAGGATGTAGGACCCTGGTCTCTCATCTCTGAAAGAGGATGTAGGACCCCGGTGTCTCATCTCTGACAGAGGATGTAGGACCCTGGTCTCTCATCTCTGAAGGAGGATGTAGGACCCTGGTCTCTCATCTCTGAAGGAGGATGTAGGACCCTGGTCTCTCATCTCTGAAGGAGGATGTAGGACCCTGGTCTCTCATCTCTGACAGAGGATGTAGGACCCTGGTCTCTCATCTCAGAAGGAGGTGGTGTCTTACTCGCCGTGTGTGTCTGAATGACGAATGGCTATTTGAACACGACCCATTTCTTTCCCAGGAAGTCTTCAACTCGCTTGGCCAAGAAAAGCGACGGAATAGTCCTCCTCCCACACCGGAGCCATACTTTCGAGACGATTGTCCCAAGTATGTCCCAAGGGCACGGCTCACCTCAGCTCTTTTCTGAGTTAATTCAAATTCTTTAAGAAAAAAAGGACATCTTTTCTAAAGGCTCTGTGGGCTGCTTCTGGGCTGTCTCTGGGCTGCCTCTGGGCTATCTCTGGGTTTCCTCCGTGCAGCCTCTGGGCTTCCTTTTCCTGAGTGGACTTTTTCTTTCGAGTCCTGAAACTCTTGTCCCAGTGGAATGTGACGACTGGTTGTATGAACTTCCTCTCGAACCCTTGGGATGTCCCCATGGGTTCTGAGAGCTGTGATCACCATTCGTGGTGGTATGGGATAACCAGTGGTGGTGTGGGATGAACAGTGGTGGTGTGAAATGACCAGTGGTGGTGTGGTAGGTCCTGTGGTGGTGTGAAATGACCAGTGGTGGTGTGGTATGTCCTGTGGTGGTGTGGTATGATCAGTGGTGGTGTGGTATGATCAGTGGTGGTTTGGTATGTTCAGTGGTGGTGTGGAATGACTAGTGGTGGTGTAGTATAACCAGTGGTGGCGTGGCACGACTAGTGGTGGTGTGGTATGATCAGTGGCAGTGTGGTATGATCAGTGGTGGTGTGGTATGATCAGTGGTGGTGTGGCACGACCAGTGGTGGTGTGGTATGATCAGTGGCGGTGTGGTATGATCAGTGGTTATGTGGTATGATCAGTGGTGGTGTGGTATGATCAATGGTGGTGTGGTATGACCAGTGGTGGTGTGGTATGACCAGTGATAGTGTAATATGACCAGTGGTGGGGTGGTATGACCAAAAACGAGACCATGACAAAAAAAAGTAGCCAAGACTTTATTTTCCTTCGTATTATAAATCATAACTTCTGGGAGTCATGACAATGAACGTCACGGGAGTGATGAAAGTACGAAGCGCCTCGTACTTGCCCCCACTTCGTCCGCCGGCATCCACCTAACCTCGAACGCTCTTACACGAAGCGGAGGATCAAAGCGGCTCTTCCTTGCGTCACTAAATGGAAGACAAGGTCGCTGATAATACTCGGTTCGAGTCGGTGTCTTCAGCCACCTCCCCTTTTTCTCATTGCGTATAACACCTTCGCTTACCATATTCCCTCGAGTGGTAGTGCCTTCGCTTTTCAATGCCTGTTCGCCGGGTCGTTTCTTGCTTGGCGGCTTCGGTAGCCAGCGTCCATCTCTTCGACTATCTGTGTCATGTGTGGTGGGTCTTCGCTCGACGGTGTTCCTTCGTGGACCTTTCTGCCCTGAGTGGTGCCTTTGCCTGTATGTCAAAGAGGAGACACTTATGTCTCACTCACGACAAGATGTCTAATGTGGTATATAACACTATATTGCCACTAGATGATTTCATGAAAAGGAAGGCCATCGGTCTGTGTGAGGGAGGGACGGTTGGGAAGGCCAATGGTCTGTATGAGGGTACGGCTGGGAAAGCTAACTGTTCGTGTGGTGGGCCGTTGGGAAAGTCAACGACCAGAGAGAGAGAGAGGCTGTTGGAAAAGACAGCGGTCCGTGAGAGGAACGACTGGGAAAGCCAACAGTCACCGGGAAGGACCAATGAATAAGCCAACAGTCAGTAAGCCAACGGTCCTAGTGAGAACTTGTAGCGGCTCCCGTTAGATAGAGCCAGCCAACGGTTAGATGACTTAGACGGTCTATACTGAGTTGGAAGTGAAGAACCTGTTGGTTCGTAAGCACACCTTCTGTGTGTGTGAGAGAGAGAGAGAGAGAGAGAGAGAGAGAGAGAGAGAGAGAGAGAGAGAGAGAGAGAGAGAGAGAGAGAGAGAGAGAGAGAGAGAGAGAGAGAGAGAGAGAGAGAGAGAGAGAGAGAATAATGAAACCCAAAGCTCCAGGATATATGGCAAGAAGAAGGTATATACACCCTCACCAGAGCAGAATAGTCACAATTCACAGCACATTACCGCCTGCCGTCCAGCACTTTACTGTGATTGGATTAGGCCCCGCTCGCTCTCCCTCTCTCTCAGGTGGATGAGCGCGTATGGTCGCTCCTCTATCCCGTCTATAGAAAAGCCCAGGTTTGTGCCTCATAGTCGATGATCCTCAGAGAGTTGGCCAGGTATGTAAAGTGGCCTGGTCGTACAGTCTGGTCAAAGAACCTTCTCATTCCAAAGGAGTCGACTTCTCCATGCTACTGGAAGTAGCAGGATCTTGACAATCCGTCAACATACCGTCTAGACCGATGGCAGTGTGGAAGTCTACTGTCTCGGACCGTCTTATGTGGTCCTTGAGATCTCTCGCCACCGCTTGAGGGTGTATGTGGACCATTCTCAGGCCACAGAATCCGCAGAAATCAATTCCCAGGGAACAATGGTGATATATTCAAGTCTCAGCATGTACTGTCACGTGAAATCGATACGAACCATTCACCCATATGCGCTCAGGATTCGAACCTGGGTCAAACACTTGACAATCCATAAGTATATCCACTTGACCATGACGGTTCAAAAGTCTCCCACCTTAGGCCGCCTTCGGTCCATGAATTCCTACCCACCTTAAGGAGTGATCATAGCCTAGCGGTGATGCTCCCGCCTCCTACGCAGGGGTCCCTGGTTCGATCCTGGCTGTTGAAGGTTAGTATATGGTAGTGCGCGTTCATATGCAATATATATATATATATATATATATATATATATTTTTTTTTTTTTTTTTTTTCATACTATTCGCTATTTCCCGCGATAGCGAGGTAGCGTTAAGAACAGAGGACTGGGCCTTTGAGGGAATATCCTCACCTGGGCCTCTTCTCTGTTCCTTCTTTTGGAAAAAAAAAAAAAAAAAAAACCGAGAGGGGAGGATTTCCAGCCACCCGCTCCCTTCCCTTTTTGTCGCCTTCTGCGACACGCAGGGAATACGTGGGAAGTATTCTTTCTCCCCTATCCCCAGGGGGATATATATATATATATATATATATATATATATATATATATATATATATATATATATATATATATATATATATATATATATATATATATATATATATCATTACTTCACAATCAGTGAGTCTTGATAACTCAAACTGGAATGATCACACCTAAAAGAGCAACCCTAGCAGTCAGTCCTTCCCATCTAGTGATCACATGTAACAGATAATGCTTCTAAATCATCTTAGGAATACTCCTAGAAGAGGCAGCGGTCAGGTACAGCCTTCTATGTCTAGGTCAATCGATTCTTTTTATCCTTTTGCTCCTTTGTCATTCATTCTCCTCGGGTCAAGAGCCACTCAATCTAAGGGAGTTAAACGACGATTTCTGGCTAAACTAAAGGTTCATCCTCATAATGGTTTAAGACATCGTCTCCAACGCTGAAATATTCGCTATTTACATTTCTTTCTTCGCGCTTTCCAACTCTTTGTTCGCGTTCTACAACTATTCATTCACTTTCACAACTCTTGGTACGCGCTTTGCAACTTTTCATTTTCGCGCTTCACGTCTCCTTCCACAGAATGCGTTATGGAATTACGAGTACTGCACTGTAATCAATTACTTTGTGAAACCATAACGAAAGTACGCCGTCCGTAAACACGGTCACTCAGAGAGCTGAGATATGTATGAAAAAGCCTTGCGGGGACTGGTCTTCTGTCCGACATAGCAGCCAATAAGAGCCCTCCTTACTAATCAGTAAGGCACGCAGGGCAAACAAACGAGAGTGCAAAATGAGCGGCAGCGAATTTCAGTCTGACGAATGGATAGCGAACTTCACTCTGACGAATGGACAGCGAACTTCACTCTGACGAATGGATCCCTGTTCACAAAACTGGCGCGAAAACTGCAAAACAATACCAGCATGAACTGAGTAAAATCCGTGCTGGGAATTTATTCTACCAGTGATTCTAGAGCAGCCGCTGGGAAAATACCTACCATGAAGGAATGTAACATAACCCTCTTCTAATTCCACGTTCTTTTTTCGAGCGTTCACCCGCCGCAATAGTTCTTGCCTTGGATGCGTAAAAGCGGCCAAAAATACATCCAAATATTGTTTTTGGCCAGGGCCTCTCCCTCCCGTGGGAGAAGCAGGAGTGCGACCTCCAGATCCCTACCCCAGCTTATGTTGGTTCTCACGCCCTGTGGGGATCCCGGGGCTAACAGCTATTCAAAGACGGACTGTAACAAGGCAAGATCGTAATTTCCCCGAATTGTTTACACTTCCTTTGTTTTCTGTTGCCTCCAGCCCTTGAGCCTCAGCCGGGGAGAAGTGTGCTTGGCTTCGGTCCTCAAACACTGAGACCTTCTGTTTGGAATTTCTGAAGCCGTTTCATTATTTAGAAACGAGGCTTCATACCTCGATGGAAGGCACATTTTCGTCAATACTTGAAACCTTTTTTTTTTTTTGACCCACACAGATACAAAGTTTGAATACCTTTTTTTTATTTTGACCCACACAGATACAAAGTTTGAATCCCCCTTTTTTTTAACCCACACAGATACAAAGTTTTTCATTTTCTTAAGTTGATTAGTACTCGTTATTTCTATGAAAGTGAATGATTATTTCGACTCGGTTAACATTAATGTCTTATGAATTTCTTTACAATTAAGGAGAGGGTGGAATATACAGGTAACGAATCTCTGTCTGTCTGTCTATCTTTCCACCTATGACTAACCTAACCTTAATGAGAGGCAAGCTGGAAACAGGAACCCCTTCCTCAACAAGATGTACCAAAAGTACTCCCAATAACCAAAGGTAGAGCACGTTAAAGAATATCCATAATTTTCGTACCGATCCAGCTCCCAACTTATGAAGTACTCCTTACATCCTTAGATGTAAAGTAAGTCACACAAACTTTACCCAAATACTTAAATGAAGAGTATTCGTCAATTGACTTCCCCTTACATAACTGTTTCGTAATACAGACGTTATCAGGTCATCCAAGTTTCCTCGGGAGGCCATCACACATCATGAATGACTTCACATACTCACTGGTAGCATTACACACTGATGCTTTTCTCCCGAGTAAGCTATACGCAGTTGCGATCAATTAGTCCTAAACCTGTGATGGGAAAGATGTCACTTCCTTTATGAAGTCTACGTTGGTCGGACGCTATATATAGTCTTGAGGAGTCTGAATAAAGTCGTAAAACTTGACTTTAAGATTTTTTCGTATCACAGACAGACAGACACACACAGGCAGAGTCTCCTGAGTATATTCCTGAATATTCTCTTGGATGAATAAGAATTCGTTTAGCCTGAGGCTTTGCGCTGTGGTGAGTAAGTTTTATCTTAAACTATCGTGGATCTGCTTCCAAAAATACCCATTTCAATTTGACAGGGAAATGCCAGGGAAGGCAAATATTTGACAAGGCTAGAATGAATTTACAATTTGACTACAATTCACCATCGACCATTACAAATTTGAAAAAAAAGAAGAAATTTCGTGACTGTCTAATGATGATGATAAATGTGTGTGTGTGTGTGTGTGTGTGTGTGTGTGTGTGTGTGTGTGTGTGTGTGTGTGTGTGTGTGTGTGTGTGTGTGTGTGTGTGTGTGTGTGTTACAACTGTTACCCATTTCATTAACTACTTGTAGAAATGGGGAGGAAGCTTTGCAACCCTTAGGCCTACCTAATTACAATTCTGTTCCTCTTGGCTTAGCTGATTCCTTTTTGTCCACAACTCTGTTGCAGAGCCATTGCTTCCTCACGTCGCAACAAAGCAGATGCTGTAGCAGAGGCTTCCACTCTCAACATGACGTGAAGCTGGGGCGGTCAACCACGAATCAGGACACGTACTATCGTAGCTCATAATCCAGGTCTGTGTGGTCCATCTTGCAGATGAGGTTGAGTCTGCCTTACACACAGTATGACGACTATGTTGCTGATGATCTTACTATGTTGTGAAGCCTAGCTTGTAGCCACGGTGGGTTCTTCCATTCCAAGTTGTAAAAACTTCTGTACTATCATATCTAAGGATACGAGAGAACACGATTCAACCAATAACAGTATCATAAAATGAGTCTCAGACTAACTATTTTTGAATGAGAAATAGGAGTAATTACTAACACCACAGATATAACCCAATCCGGACAGTGTTTAGATCGTAAGAATAAGTAATGGGCGTTTGGAGTGAAGTGTCATGAACGAGTCCTTTGAATGTTGATGAAGTTTAACTCCAACTAATGAAGAATAGATGGTCTGAGTTGAGAGAGAGTCATCGAAACTGAGTTGAAAGACCTAATATGAAGTTGAAACCGTGGAATGATAATTGGGGGAGTTGAAGGAGTTCTTGAACTGAAAGGAGTGGGGCCCTAATTTGCATTCCCAGTCGAGAGTGAACGAGGTTGAATGAGTTACCTTTACGTAAAGGATCTGAAGGAGTTGGTCATTCACTGACTGGAGGGATCGCTCTTAGGCAAAAGAGTTCGGTGCTAAGTTAAAGAATTCGATCTTGAGGGAATCAATCGCGAGGGGAAAGGAGCTACTTTGAGGTAAAGAAACCTCCTTTAGGGTCTTGAGGGAATCGACCATGGACTCAGACATACTGAAGGCCTACGGCCTTACTGAAAGAGTCCGTCATCAGGTGAACGATTTGGTCTTCAGGTAAAAGCCTTGGTCCTGCGGTGAGAGATTAGGTCTCGAGATGAAACAGTCGGTCCTGAGGTATTCTGACTTCGAGTAACACACCTGTAACTCCAGATGTCGGCCTTTAAGATGAACTATGAGGTCGTTAGTTGAGGAAGTGGGTCTTTCAGCGCAAGACTCGGTCGTAAGCCGAAGAAGTAGGTCTTATACGAAGTGAATCCAACGTAAGTTAAAGGAGAGGAGACACTCTTGGGCTTCCGGGCAACCACACTAGCCCACTCCCAAGCGTTCAAAAGCTTCGAATCCTTTAACCTTCATAACGAAATGACTTCTAGAGTGTTCTTCGTGTAATTACTTAGAAGGTTCTGCACGTCTGTTAAGTCCGCGAGACTACGTCCTGACGATGCTTCATAAGACGAGATATGACCGATGGTGTTTTAGAGGATATTGCATCGCACTGTTCCCAGTTGAGTGTGGGTTCAAGAAAGCCACTACTGTGCATTGGTCACTAGCGGGTGACACATTCGAGGATGTACACACATAAACGGAGTCACCCTCGAGGAGATACGTTAAAGGATACAGACTTAAAGAGACGTACTCAAGGATACAGATTGAAGGGGAGATACCTAAAGATACATACTCAGGGAGATATACAGAAGGATACAAATTGAAGGGGACATAGCTAAGGATACATACTGAGGGAGAAATACAAAAGGATAAAGGTTCAAGGGGACATACCAATGGATACATACTGATGGAGAAATACAAAAAGATAAAGATTCAAGGGGACATAGCTAAGGATACATACTCAGGGAGAAATACAGAAGGATACATACTCAGGGAGAAATACAGAAGGGTACAGATTCAAGGGGACACAGCTAAGGATACATACTCAGGGAGAAATGCAGAAGGATACAGATTCAAGGGGACATACCTAAGGATACATACTCAGGGAGAAGTACAAAAGGATAAAGATTCAAGGAGAAGTACTCAAGGAGGCGTATTCAAGAGGTCGCACCCCAGGACATATACGAATATTATACAGATCTTCTTTAGCTCGATGCTACTACTATTACTACTACTACTACTACTACTACTACTACTACGACTACTACTACTACTACTGTTGCTGCTACTGCTGCTACTGTTACCGCTGCTGTTACTGTTACTGCTGCTGTTACTGTCGCTGCCGCTGCTACTGTTGCTGCTGCTGCTACTGTTACCGCTGCTGCCACTGCTGTCGTTCTTACTGCTCCCAACAACACTGAGGAATACCTTCAACGACTTCCCCAAGCGGCCTCGATGGTCGCTGAGACACTCCGTCCTCCAAATC
The DNA here is from genome assembly GCF_036320965.1 of Panulirus ornatus. NCBI lineage: Eukaryota > Metazoa > Arthropoda > Malacostraca > Decapoda > Palinuridae > Panulirus > Panulirus ornatus. The sequence continues at coordinate 19,351,180 of NC_092275.1, forward strand.
ACAACCGGGGAGTCGGCTCAGTGAGGGAGTGTCAGTGATTGGAACGCTGCAGGTGGGAGGGAGGGTGGTATAATGCTAAATTCAGTGGCAACATTTGTTCATCACTGTTGGTGATGGTGTGAATGGTACGTATGGTATCAATGCTAAAGGCTGCAGATAAGTGGTACTCGAGGGCTCGCTCAGGCTGAGTGGCACTATTACCAACACTGAGGGTCAGTGATATGACAACCAAGATGCCTATGGACTGAAGACGTTGCAGTTGAGTGCCACGGGTGGCACTACCGTAAGGTAGTTGCCTTGTTTTCCTCACTCCGGATGGATGGTTGTTACTGGCACCACTGTGAGGGAATGGTTGTTACAGGCACCACTGTAGGGGAATGGTTGTTACTGGTACCACTGTAGGGGAATGGTTGTTACAGGCACCACTGTGGGGGAATGGTTGCTACTAGCACCACTGTGGGGGAATCGTTGCTACTAGCACCACTGTGGGGGAATGGTTGTTACTGGCACCACTGTGGGGGAATGGTTGTTACTGGCACCACTGTGGGGGAATGGTTGTTACTGGCACCACTATGAGGGAATGGTTGTTACTGGCATCACTGTAGGGGAATGGTTGTTACTGGCACCACTGTAGGGGAATGGTTGTTACAGGCACCACTGTGGGGAATGGTTGTTACTGGCACCACTATGAGGGAATGGTTGTTACTGGCATCACTGTAGGGGAATGGTTGTTACTGGCACCACTGTGGGGGAATGGTTGTTACTGGCATCACTGTAGGGGAATGGTTGTTACAGGCATCACTGTAGGGGAATGGTTGTTACAGGCATCACTGTAGGGGAATGGTTGTTACAGGCATCACTGTAGGGGAATGGTTGTTACAGGCACACTGTAGGGGAATGGTTGTTACTGGCACCACTGTGGGGGAATGGTTGTTACTGGCATCACTGTAGGGGAATGGTTGTTACAGGCATCACTGTAGGGGAATGGTTGTTACAGGCACACTATAGGGGAATGGTTGTTACTGGCACCACTGTGGGGGAATGGTTGTTACTGGCACCACTGTAGGGGAATGGTTGTTACTGGCATCACTGTAGGGGAATGGTTGTTACAGGCACCACTGTGGGGGAATGGTTGTTACTGGCACCACTGTGGGGGAATGGTTGTTACAGGCACCACTGTGGGGGAATGGTTGTTACTGGCATCACTGTAGGGGAATGGTTGTTACAGGCACCACTGTGGGGGAATGGTTGTTACTGGCACCACTGTGGGGGAATGGTTGTTACAGGCACCACTGTGGGGGAATGGTTGTTACTGGCACCACTGTAGGGGAATGGTTGTTACAGGCACACTGTAGGGGAATGGTTGTTACAGGCACCACTGTAGGGGAATGGTTGTTACAGGCACCACTGTGGGGGAATGGTTGTTACTGACACCTCTGTGGGGGAAGGGTTGTTACTGGCACCACTGTAGGTGAATGGGACTACAGGCACCACTGCGGGTGAATGCCACTGCTGGCACCACTGTGGGTGAGTGCCACTAAAGTTTTACACAGTGGTTTATATGCCTTTTTACGAGTGGCATCAGGCGAGCTTCCCAGATGTGTGGAGTTTTTTTGTTGTTGATCTTCTGTGGTAGAGTGTTTTGAGCTGTGGTAAACTGTGGTAAACTGTGGTACTGTATGTTCATGGGATGTGATCTTGAGCTGTGGTAAACTGTGGTACTGAATGTTACATGGGATGTGATCTTGAGCTGTGGTAAACTGTGGTAAACTGTGGTACTGTATGTTCATGGGATATGATCTTGGGTTGTGGTAAACTGTATTAAACTGTGGTAATGTATGTTCATGGGATATGATCTTGAGTTGTGGTAAACTGTATTAAACTGAGGTACTGTATATTACATGGGATGTGATCTTGAGCTGTGGTAAACTGTATTAAACTGTGGTAATGTATGTTCATGGGATATGATCTTGAGTTGTGGTAAACTGTATTAAACTGAGGTACTGTAAGTTACATGGGATGTGATTTTGAGCTGTGGTAAACTGTATTAAACTGTGGTAATGTATGTTCATGGGATATGATCTTGAGTTGTGGTAAACTGTATTAAACTGTGGTAATGTATGTTACATGAGGTGTGATCATGAGCTGTGGTACACTGTATTTAACTGTGGTACTATGTTACATGGGATGTGATCTAGAGCTGTGGTAAACTGTGGTACTGTATGTTACATGGGGTGTGATCTTGAGCTGTGGTATTGAAGGTTAATTGGGGCTTAAGCTGTGGTAAAGTGTGTTAGGTGCGTTGTGGTGTGGAGCTCTGATGAACCGTGTTTTTTATGGGTTATGGTTTTCAGCTGTGCTAAAGTGTGTTGGGTGGGACGTGGTTTTGAGTTGTGGTAGAGTGCGTTTGGCGGGACACGGTTTTGAGCTGTTTTAGGGGTTAACAATGGAAGTGAGGGGTTGAGGTGCGTCACTGCGTTACGTGGGCCACGATCTCAAGCTGTGATTGAGTGTGTTAAAATATGATATGGTCCTAAGTTCTCGTAAAGTATGTTAGTAGGGATATGATAGACAGCTGTGGTTGAGTGTGTTACGTGTAATATAATCTTGAGCTGTAGTAAAGTGTGTTAGGTAGGATATGATCTTAGACTCTGGTAGAGTGTGTTAGGTGGGCTTCAGACTTGAGCTGTTGTAGAGTGCGTTAGAAGGATGTATTAGATGGGATACGATGATAACCTGAAGTAGAGTGTGTCAGGTAAACTATGCTAATCTTAAGGCAGAGTGTGTTGATGTTACTGCACTTACGTGCGGTAAAGTGTGTAGGGTGTACTATGTATCTGCTCTAGAGTTCGTTAGGTGATATAAGACAGTATGATCCTGTTAAACTGGCAAATATATATACACGTAAGTAAACTGACTTCTTGTGGTGTAGCAGTCAGCGTTCCTGACCGTGACACAATTCACGGGCCGCCCAAGGTCGAGCGCATAGGTTCGAGTCCTGGATGCGGAATTCGGTCCACAGTCAACCCAGCTGTTCATCCAACCCCTAGTTGATAAAATGCGTACCTGGCTCAGGCTAGGATGTATAGATGATGGAGAAACTTTAAGAATCCAATCCTTCCCCTTACGAAAGTCAGCGTCCCTAAAACGGTGCAAAGGGGTTCTATAAAGGCACCAGCCGGGTTGAATGACTTAAAAGATAAATAAACGATTTAATAAAACGTAATAGAAAAAGCTTACAGCGTAATTACGTCATGCGGCAGTAAACACGACTATGAAATATACACAAGATTACAAAAGGGATCGTGGGGAGAAAATCCAAACTGTGGAAAGAAAAAAAGGATTTTCTCGTAATGAGAAGAAATTCTTTCTTTGAAATTTTTTCGTAGGTATTTTTTTTTCATAACATGAAAAAAAAATCCCTAAAAAAAGGTATACTTTAATTGCCAATTATCATACGGAAACGGTACCTTAACAAGCGACAGGAATACAGCAATGGCTCTACCTTCTAACACACAAATATCTCGAATTAAGTATTTCCCCTCGAACGGTCGTCTGACACACGATGGGTAAACAGCGTACATTTCTGTACACCAAAAATGAAGAATCACACATAAAAAGATATTTCTGAGTGCCATGAAAAGACGTAAATAACTTGGTACTTGAAATCCGACCGAATCAATAGATCCGAACAACACATCAGTTACAGGAAACATAATCAGTCAGAGAAACGGAAGGAGGAAGTTAGGAGTCATTCTCTGACTGAAGGAGGAAGTTAGGAGTCATTCTCTGACTGGAGGAGGAAGTTAGGAGTCATTCTCTGACTGAAGGAGGAAGATAGGAGTCATTCTCTGACTGAAGGAGGAAGTTAGGAGTCATTCTCTGACTGAAGGAGGAAGATAGGAGTCATTCTCTGACTGAAGGAGGAAGATAGGAGTCATTCTCTGACTGAAGGAGGAAGTTAGGAGTCATTCTCTGACTGAAGGAGGAAGATAGGAGTCATTCTCTGACTGAAGGAGGAAGTTAGGAGTCATTCTCTGACTGAAGGAGGAAGATAGGAGTCATTCTCTGACTGAAGGAGGAAGATAGGAGTCATTCTCTGACTGAAGGAGGAAGTTAGGAGTCATTCTCTGACTGAAGGAGGAAGTTAGGAGTCATTCTCTGACTGAAGGAGGAAGTTAGGAGTCATTCTCTGACTGAAGGAGGAAGTTAGGAGTCATTCTCTGACTGAAGGAGGAAGTTAGGAGTCATTCTCTGACTGGAGGAGGAAGTTAGGAGTCATTCTCTGACTGGAGGAGGAAGTTAGGAGTCATTCTCTGACTGAAGGAGGAAGTTAGGAGTCATTCTCTGACTGAAGGAGGAAGTTAGGAGTCATTCTCTGACTGGAGGAGGAAGTTAGGAGTCATTCTCTGACTGGAGGAGGAAGTTAGGAGTCATTCTCTGACTGAAGGAGGAAGTTAGGAGTCGTTCTCTGACTGAAGGAGGAAGTTAGGAGTCATTCTCTGACTGAAGGGGGAAGTTAGGAGTCATTCTCTGACTGAAGGGGGAAGTTAGGAGTCATTCTCTGACTGAAGGAGGAAGTTAGGAGTCAAAGAGCTGCGTCGCGTCACTACAATATTCGGCACATCACTGCGCAGGGAGGGAAGGTGCTGGTAGACAGAATGTAGACTTAGGTCACACATATTTTCCTCAAATAAAGGAGATTAAAAATGGACTCAGGATCACTATAGTTCCATCAGCCTTACCTCAGTCTTAGGTCAAGGTTTAGACGTAACAGGTTGAGGATGTGTTGTTGAATGGCTTAGAATATGATGGAATGATGAACATGACCATCACCATGTCACTGAAGTTTTCACTCACATGTCTATTTATTTATCTATCTAACTATCAATCAATCTATCTACTCATCTATCTATCTGCTGGGTTTCTCTCTCTCTCTCTCTCTCTCTCTCTCTCTCTCTCTCTCTCTCTCTCTCTCTCTCTCTCTCTCTCTCTCTCTCTCTCTCTCGTTATTCATTCCTTTGTCTCTCTCTTCCTTCACACCCCGATCCCCCCACCCCATCCACCTCTCTCTCTCTCTCTCTCTCTCTCTCTCTCTCTCTCTCTCCCCCCCCTCTCATAATTCACCTCCTCCCTACCTACCCTACCCCACCTTCAATACGCTTCAATCCCCTGCCCCGGGGTTTCCCACGTTAATGCCACGTAATCCGCGTATCCTGCTGCTTTGCGGGATTCTAAAGAGATTTTTCGGGGCTCCTGCTCACTCACCTCTGAAGGGGGGAAAAATACGTAGCTCTATGCAGGGAGGGGAGGAGGAGGATAGGACTCATCTCCGACGGGGTTACATCTTCCGAAGAGTAATAATAGTTTAAGAAAAATATAATGGTTAAAGAATAATTTCACTTTCCCTCGTATGTTTGCCTCGCGAGAGGACGCTGTGGAAGCTATATTTAAAAACGAATGGATCTCTTGAAATTTCTTTCTCTCTGGCCTGAGGACTATTCTCTCTATATCCCTTTCGCTCCCTATCCCTAGCCATCTATCCATCCTTCGTCCTACTTGTAGATTTCTAGGATAGTAAAGGTGAGATGATCCTAGATTTTTAGGATAGTAAAGGTGAGATGTTCCTAGATTTTTCTGATACGTTTCTTTCTTATTGTCGTCTAAATCCGGGTCTCAAAAGCTGTGCTGGGAAGGTGGGTTTATCTGGTGCCCTGAACAGGTGTTCTGATCTCTGGGTTCACGACCTCTCCAGTTGTTAGCCTATATCTATAGCTATATCTATCTGTTTCATCTATATGCTGTATATAACTCAGCCCTTTAAGATATGACGGGTCAAGCACACGACCCCTGAGCACGACGGCGAGGCCCTTGAGCACGACTGTTCGACCCTTAAAGTACGAAGGGGTCAACAACCTCTTTGGCTGTGGCCCTGAAACTGACCCGGAAGGGTTAGGTCAAAAGCCACGCCATCGCGCCGTATTTAAGAGATGAGTCGCCCGTCGTACACTAGACCCGTGCCGGCGTGCTCATTCCCCGTACAGTCATGCTCAAGAAGTTATGCCATTAGGACAGAGTAACTAAAAGCCATAGAGTTTTCAGGAACGCTACGAGGCAATGGAGGACCAACACCCCATCCTGATGTGGCTCTTGTCCCCTATCCGACATTGTGATAATTGGATTTCGGAAAATTTGATCAGCAACAGGATAGAAACTGCATAGCCTATCCATCGTCCTAAGGTGCATGTCTTCAGTTACGCCCCAGTCTATCCTTAGGGCTAGACTACAGTCTTTATGTGCAATACTCCTATCCCTCTAACACCCTCACCTGCAGTTTGAGAAAAGCCCAGTTCCTTCGATATTGCAACAGGAGAGAAGTAGCGGGCGATCATGCACGCATAAAATTACGATCAACATTGCAATAAAGTCAGCCTGACTTATCGAGGCTGGGGGTAATGAAGATTAATATAAAGCCGTGCGAAAGAGGAGGCAGAAGAGAGTAATGAAGATTAATGTAAAGCTGTGCGAAAGAGGAGGCAGAAAAGGGTAATGAAGATTAATATAAAGCTGTGCGAGAGACGAGGCAGAAGAGAGTAATGAAGATTAATATAAAGCTGTGCGAAAGAGGAGGCAGAAGAGAGTAATGAAGATTAATATAAAGCCGTGCGAGAGACGAGGCAGAAGAGAGTAATGAAGATTAATATAAAGCTGTGCGAAAGAGGAGGCAGAAAAGAGTAATGAAGATTAATATAAAGCTGTGCGAAAGCAAAGGCAGAAGAGAGTAATGAAGATTAATATAAAGCCGTGCGAAAGAGGAGGTAGAGGACCTCAAGGAAGAGCAAGAGATGTTGACAAGTGTCAGGGTATCATGAGGACAGACGTGAGATTACCCAAAAGAGGAAGCAGCTCCACCAGAGAGAGAGAGAGAGAGAGAGAGAGAGGAGAGAGAGAGAGAGGAGAGAGAGAGAGAGAGAGAGAGACTTCAAAACAGTCAGTTATTCCCGCACATCTGACCGTCACTGAGGTGTTACCGGAACCTGGCGAGCATTTCTGGCAACGAGTGAATGTAATTGAATCGGCGCGTCATGACACGGATGATCAGGGCGCGGGTTATTTATATACGCCTGACAAACTCATTTGTCATATTCGCTCAATGAGTAAATTGGGAAAAAACCTCCTTTTTTTTCCCCCAAACCACCGATTTGAAATTGGTGTTTTACCGCACGGGTCGCGACCCACGGTAATAAATGGGAATTAACGAAATTACTATTTTGCCACATCGGTAACCATCTACGGTAATATATGAGATTTAACGAAATCGTTATATCGAATGGGTTGACAATGATGGAAATACATAGACGAATTAAAGGAAATCGTTATACCGAACGGGTTGACGCCTTTGGAAATACATACACGAATTAACGAAATCGTTATACCGAAGAGGTTGACACCAATGGAAATACATACGAATCCAACGAAATCGTTATAACGAAGGGGTTGACACCAATGGAAATACATACACGAATCCAACGAAATCGTTATAACGAAGGGGTTGATGCCTATGGAAATATACACGAAACCACGAAATCACTGAGTGTTATACAAAGAGCCAAACACATCGAAATTCTGGCATTTAATTTGGTTTATGGTAAAAAAAAAAAAGGGGGGGGGGGCAATTTGTCATACATCGTTAGCGATCCGACTTTACAGCTCGGCCAACGGAGCCGCGTAACAGCCAACGGTAATTGGTCTGCATGTGATTAGAATTACGTCTTGGTGGTTCGCCTCCTGCTCTTTAAACCCCGGATTGTGTTAGCATTCGACGACCCCTCCCATTTTCCATTTATACCAAGGGGGGTGTCTCGCTTGAGTGGCTCAACAAGGACTGGTTTGGAAACTCTGGGCTCCGTAATACCACACACACACACACACACCACACACACACACACACAAGAAAATGGGACGCCCAGATCCCTAGGGGTGTGTGGCATTGGTACCCCACCTTGTTCGTCCCCAGAGAGAGAGAGAGAGAGAGAGAGAGAGAGAGAGAGAGAGAGAGAGAGAGAGAGAGAGAGAGAGAGAGAGAGAATTATCGATAGCGTGGAAACAATCACTACCGTAGTATCTCCAACACAATCTCGTTCTGCAGTATCTCCAACACAATCCCGTTCTGCAGTACCTCCAACACAATCCCGTTCTGCAGTACCTCCAACACAATCCCGTTCTGCAGTACCTCCAACACAGCCACATCTTCTGCGACATCTCCAACACTACCGAGACCAGTGTATGATCACCTTTGATAACGACAGGTAAATGTGAATCCTGCAAGCTTATACGACACGCTAGATAACCACAGTTTAGCGTGGGTCCTCACTCCTGGTGTCACGCTAGATAACCACAGTTTAACGCGAGTCCTCACTCCTGGTGTCACGCTAGATAACCACAGTTTAGCGTGAGTCCTCACTCCTGGTGTCACGCTAGATAACCACAGTTTAGCGTGAGTCCTCACTCCTGGTGTCACGCTAGATAACCACAGTTTAGCGTGAGTCCTCACTCCTGGTGTCACGCTAGATAACCACAGTTTAGCGTGAGTCCTCACTCCTGGTGTCACGCTAGATAACCACAGTTTAGCGTAAGTCCTCACTCCTGGTGTGAGACCATGATGGCGAGGATGGCGGGACTGCTGCTCTCGGATACCAACGGCTCTCACTGCGTCAACACGCAATAAGAGATGAGCCGGGCAGGCCACAGTAGACAGGCGAAGCCGATGAGGTTTCTTGCGACAGAATCGTGTCATAAAACTCGCATGAAGACCCAGCCCGTTGGACTTCTTCTTCGAGTAACTCTGTCGAGATGCCCTGGGCAGTTCGGTAACTCTGGAGCTGATCCCTATTCTTCGCTGTGTTTGTAATGATGTGTCTCTTTTTTTCTTTTCTGACGCGTCGTAGCTCTTGAAATCTACGGCTAATGTTATGAAACTGATTTTGCAGGAAAGAGTCTGGTCTTTCATCTGAAGGAGCGACCGGTCATCTGAACTCAGTCTGACACGCCAGGAGGTACATGACTTTCAGGGAAGTAAGGATATCAGCCCGGATCCTAGTCGAGTATCCTGCATCGTGTGGCCATTTGTCAAAGTTGCCCTGGGATCAGTGATTCTATCATCTCATACATGCAAACGTTCGTGCTCACTTGCTGTCCAGTGCTGTCCCTCTGTGTGTGATGCACGTCCCTCCTGGTCCACCTTTCTAACTGTGGTTTCCCTTGTGCTCCACACCTTCCCTCGTCCACCTCTATAGCTGTGGTCTCCCCTGTGATCCACATTTCTCTCGTCCACCTCTCCAGCTGTCGTCTCTCCTCTGCTCCACATCTTCCCTCGTCCACTTCTCACCCTTGCGCTCCACATCTTCCCTCGTCCACCTCTCCCTCTGTCGTCTCCCCTGTGCTCCACACCTGCCCTCGTCCACTTCTCACCCCTGGGAACCTCACCTTCCCTCGTCCATCTGTTGTCAACCCGTGTCCTCCACACCTCTCCTGGTCCGCGTCTCCATCTTTTTTCAGGGTCTTCCCACCTTGCCTTTGCTGAATTTTCCATGACATCTTTTGTGCCAGCGCGCTCTGCTTTTTACAAAACTGTCCACCCTCCCTCATCCTTGCTTGTAATGGCGAGGTATATGCAGCTTTCTAAATCTCAGACGTTCGTAGGATCCTTCTGAACTATACTTTCCCCACCTATTTTTTCTTTTTTTTTAACATTTCTTTAGAAAACGTCTCGTCCAGCCCATTCAGTGTCGGGGTAAGAATTAACAAAATGTTTATTGTTAACTATATCATCCAAGAAACTAGACCGACCAGGTAAAAGTACACTATTAATGCCATCCACAAAACCAGTTAATAACCACACAGCCGTGCCATATAAGAGGGGCTGTGAGCATAGATTGCGTAACACTAAACATATATATATATATATATATATATATATATATATATATATATATATATATATATATATATATATATATATATATATATATATATATATATATATATATAACATTCATATATGGGAGAGAGAGAGAGAGAGAGAAGAGGCATCACTTCCATAGCACAGTGTATGCAACTTAGGGGGGCATTTCGTGTGGCGACGATACAGCGTCAAAGAGTCGGCTACGTCGAAGGGGTGGAAAAAAAAAAAGAAAACCTTCCGAAAATGAAATCTTGACAATCGAGGCGTCACCAGAAAATTTCTAGCGCTTTAAGCCAGTCTCCGCGATATTGCCCAAGGGGTTCGAATTTCTTCTGTATCGATGGTGCTACTGGCGGAGTGGAGAGAGAGAGAATGTGCGAAATTGGATTTTACCGGATTTCCTCCTGTTTCTCCAATTACAGACGTGCGTATAATCGCGTGCGTCAGCAGACACGTGTTTATTAGAAGACAGACAGACAGACAGACAGACAGACAGACACACACACACACACACACACACACACACACACACACACACACACACACACACACACAAATAGAACATCTGCAAGGTATAAAAGAGCAAGAAATGTGTACAGCAGGATAAGGAAGGAAGAAGAGACAAATTTTTAAAAGACTATGGTAGACGAGTCTTGACATGATCCAGAGCTTTTCTATACATTCATTAAGAATGAACTGTCAGAACAATGACCCAGACTACGGGATTCAGAGCGTAGAGTTCAGGAGAACACAATGATATGCGAAGAGGTAAATGAACATTTCAAGACAGCACTGACAATGGAAGACATTGTAGTCCCAACACGAGTGATACGGAACGAGAAGAACGTCTTGGAATGCAGAGAAGTAATAAGACAAGACATTAAGAGAATACTTAAGGGTTTTGACTCATAGAATGCTCATGGTTCTCGTGAAATGTCTCTCCGTACGTGGTAAAGAAGTGAGCTGATATACATGACAAACCCTTAGTTGCTTAAAAAGGTTGCTACAGGAAGTTACGGTATCAAGGGAATGGAAGAGGGCAAATGTCATACGTTTTTTTCTTTTTTTAAAGAAAGGAGACTTGAAAAGTTGCAGTGATTTACAGCCTGATCTCTTTGACAAGTGTAGTCTGTGAAATACTGGAAAAGATAATCGGAAAGAAAATGGGTGATTACATGCGAAGGAGAAGCTAATAAGTCAGGAACAACGGAGATCCAGGGAAAGGCGGTCATGTGAAACGAGTCTCTTAGTCTTCTACACTAGAGTGACTTCCAATTTAGAAAACGGTTGGCCGGCCTGTGTTCATCCCTCTTTTTCAGCAATCTTCTTTTTCTCTTGACCTCTTGCCTGCCGCTTTCTCTTATACTCCTAATCCCTCATCCTCCTTCCCAGCAGATACTATCCATACATCTCCCTTGTCCCTTTCACCGGACCGCCAGAAAGCATTTGACACAGTCCCTTATAAGAGAATAGTAAAGAGACTGGATTTCCAGTCGCGAACAATGCAAACATTTGATGGTTTGTGTAATTCAGTAGACACATCCACCACCGTCACGAGTGGAGACGAAGGTTATAGTTGGAGACATGATCGTGAAGTGGAGAGGCAGGCTTGAATAGTTGGGCTTTAGAGACAACTAAGTTGACAGCCAAGTGATCTGCAGATGGGGGATTGGATACGAGACCACGAACAGCCAGGTCTCGGAGCAGTGTCGGGAGAGATGAGATGGGTCCGACTCATTTGATGATAGTCATCAAGGGGGAGGTCTGGACACCACCCAGCTCTCCTCGACTTCAGTGGGTCCTGGACACCATGCAGCTCCCCTCGACCTGTGGCGCCGTCTCGCTTCGACCCCAGAGCATTACTGAACTACTGTACTTCCAGGATTGTTCGCGCTATGAACCGGGGGGGAAAATCTTTTAGAGGAGGTGAAAGTAACGAGCTTTACGCATCACGCGTTGTTCGAGCGTTGGAGTGAGAGTGAGTCCGTGGATTGGATGCCAGCCAGCAACCAAGGATGCTAGAGAACAACCGAAAAAAGCATACGAATTACGGACTGACTAGAGTGATTACCCGAGTGTCACGAATCCACAAAGTAGATGATGCTAACCATTTCCAGTGAATAGAAAACACGGAGGGAAGTACCTGATAGAGGGGCAAACCACTGTAGTGCTGAGTGATCATCGGGGTTTTTCATACGCGTTTATTTGGCGATGGAGGAAGCTGGCGTCCACTTAACAGGGATTCCACACCGGGAGGGGGTAAGAGCATAAAGGCGTACTGCTGCTGCTGCTGCTGGGGGTGAGTAGCTATGAATACTTGTACCGATACGGTGGCGCGAGAGAGAGAGAGAGAGAGAGAGAGAGAGAGAGAGAGAGAGAGAGAGAGAGAGAGAGAGAGAGAGAGAGAGAGAGAGAGAGAGAGAGAGAGAGAGAGAGAGAGAGAGAGAGAGAGAGAGAGAGAGAGAGAGAGAGAGAGAGAGAGATTATGTATATATGCACATATTCTTTTTGAAAGATAAATGTATTCACGTCTTTCTCTGGAGGGGAAAGAGGTGGCAATATTACCATAATCATAACCTACTAATTTACTGGTCTGTCCTGCATCTTATTATTCAGTATACCTTTAGTCTTATCCCTTCACTGTCTTAGGATACCTTTAGTCTTATCCCCTCTTTGTCTCAGATACATTTAGTCTTATCCCTTCCGTGTCTTAGGATACCTTTTGTCTTGTCCATTCCTTGTCTTAGGATATCTTTAGTCTTGTCCCTTCCTTGTCTTAGGATACCTTTCGTCTTATCCCTTCCGTGTCTTAGGATACCTTTCGTCTTATCCCTTCCGTGTCTTAGGATACCTTTCGTCTTATCCCTTCCGTGTCTTAGGATATCTTTAGTCTTGTCCCTTCATTGTCTTAGGATACCTTTCGTCTTACGCTTTGGTTGTCCGAGGTCTATATCCTGAAATATCTTTCTCTCTGTTCTGGTGTCTTTTGGAAGATATTTTCTCACTGTCATTGGATATTTTCCCTACCTTTCTATCTATTTATATATCTATAGCCAATATTTCGTCATCTGTCACCCAGCTAAATAGTTTTTGGTGAGGAGGAAGAGGAGAAGAAGGAAGAAGAGGAGAAAGAAGAGGGGGGGAAGGAAGAGGAGGAGGAAGAGAAGGAGGAAGAGAAGGGGGAGGAAGAGAAGGAGGAGGAAGAGAAGAAGAAGAGAAGAAGGAAGAGAAGGAGGAGGAATAGGAGAAGGAGGAAGAGGAAAAGGAGAGAGGAAGAAGAGGAAGTGGTGGTGGTCTTGCTTATTTCGAGGTGCACGGCACCTGACGTTCCTCCATGGCTGTTCACCCTGAGGCCACAACAAGACGGGCCTCGTATAGGAAAGAAATAGTTTGAGGAAGACTAACGCAGTGAGGAACTACCTCCTCCCTCGCGATCCATAACTGTACCTAGAGAACCCTGGAGGCGCACAAGACCTACGTAGAGATGCCAATGCAATCATACTTCACCGCGACAGAACAGGCACACGAACTGGAATTAAGAAGTTTGCTGAAGAACATCGTTGCCTAAAGATACACCGAGGAGAATCGACCACGACCACACGCACACACACACACACACACACACACACACACACACACACAGAGGCAGGGGAGTTTATATAATACAGGCAGCGGGGAGGTGGGCCAGGACGCATGAACCCTCGCCGATGTTGACATAAACTTGTTATGAACGCTGCCTCAACACTGCCGCCCCTCCGCCAGGCTGGATCTTGGCTCTAGTTGAGGGAGATCCAAGACCATGGGTTTCCAGGTGCAGTGGATTCCAGGCCCAGGGGAATTCTGGATCTAGATGATTCCAGGCCCAGGGGGATTCTGGACCTAGAGGATTCCAAGCCCAGGGGAATTCCGATCCTAGAGAATTCCATGCGCCGAGAATTCTAGGTATACAGGATTCCGTGTCCAGAGGTTTCCAGGTACAGGGAATTCCGAGCCTTTAGAATTCTGAGCCAAGATGATTCCAGGACAAAAGAATTCCAGGCCTATAGGTTTCCGTGCCTATAAAGTCTCAAACCAAGAGGATTCCGGGTCCAAGAGACTTCCTGGCACCCAGAATTCCAAGCCCAGAGAATTCCTGGACGAGAAGGTTCAGAACCCACAAGATTTCCAGGCCAAGAGACTTCCGGGAGCATAGGATTCCACGTCCAGAGTATCCCACGCGTAGAGAGTTCTGGACCCAAAGGCTTCCAGATCTAGTAAACCTATCGTCTAGTGAACTCCGGATCCAAAGGCTCCCCTGCACTGAGAATTCCTGGGCAGAAAAGATTCAAGGCCTAGAATATTCACTGGTCAGCGGACGTCAATCCAGGAGAATACCAGAGCTTTGGAGCGCTATTCCTGTACATTTTGTCGGATTCAAAGGACTCTATAGTGAAAGGGATTCGTCTCCACCCAAAAAGTAATATGATATATATATATATATATATATATATATATATATATATATATATATATATATATATATATATATATATATATATACATCTCTGGGGATAGGGGAGAAAGAACACTTCTCATGTATTCCCTGCATGTCGTAGAAGGCGACTAAAAGGGAAGAGAGCTGGGGGCTGGAAATCCTCCCCTCTCATTTTAAATTTTCCAAAAGAAAGAACAGAGAAGAGGGCCAAGTGAGGATATTCCCTCGAAGGCTCAGTCCTCTGTTCTTAACGCTACCTCGCTAACGCGGGAAATGGTGAATAATATGAATATATATATATATATATATATATATATATATATATATATATATATATATATATATATATATATATATATATATATATATATATATATATATCCTAGCCTGAGCCAGGCACCCATTTTATCGACGAACCCCTAGGAATGGATGAACAGCTGCGTTGACTGTGAACCGACTGTCGCAACCAGGATTCGAACCTATGCGCTCGACCCTGGGCGGCCCGTGAATGTGTCACAGTCAGGAACGCTAACCGGTACACCATGGAAGTTTATAAACGCCCAAATGCTTGTCAATCTCTCCCTCTCCCTCTCCCTCTCCCTCCCTCCCTCCCTCTCTCTCTCTCTCTCTCTCTCTCTCTCTCTCTCTCTCTCTCTCTCTCTCTCTCTGGGTATGTTGCTGAATTACGGCCATATATTCAGAGCAACAAATGGCGAACTTCTGGGTGAGGCCGCAGCTTTGGGCAGGAAGTAACATAGGCCTCGGAAGCCGCAAAGTGAGGCTAGAGTGACCAATATAGCAATTCCAGACTAACAGGAAGAGCAGTTGGTCTGAAAGTGGCGTTTTCAGGCCATATATTGGCAGGAAGGTGGCGTGTTCAGGCCACAAATCGAGGCCAAAGTGATAAATACAAAGTTTAGCAAATTAGATCAATTGCTCTCAGAATGTAAAGACATACCATTTTGGCAATATGTATATATATATATATATATATATATATATATATATATATATATATATATATATATATATATATATATATATATATATATATATATATACATATAAGTGCCACAGGGATCATTACAGGAGTTCCTACAATTCCAAGGTTGCGCTCACTCCAGCAGCAAGGAAATGATGGACTCCTTTGGAGTAAGAAGTTCTTTACGTGGTCACAGCCTCCCCCTTAATTGCCTGTCTGAACGGTCCCCTTCTCGCTGAGTGGTTCTGGTCGTAATTACCGCCTCGTTGGTGTCCGTGACAATCATTGTTCCTGCTGCCTTGGCTAACTTAAAGACTACCTTCGCGGGAGTGTGTGAATTTATCATAAATGATGTATGCTGTCTCAGTCATCATTCCGCTATTCTTCCCCAAGCCTTATAGGGGGGTATAAGCCTTTCCATCTTCTCGCCATGTTCGTTGATGTGGGCCAGGGATCAAGCTGGCAGTTCTGTGCCTTCGTACATCCTCCTCTGTGCTCATCAATCTGTGTGTGTGGGTCACGACCCGGTGCCCCCGAAATACCGACCCCCTTCGCATCCGGTGCACCTGTGGTCTGGTAAATTATTTCAATGTCTATTTTCTCTTGTTTTCTTCCTTTGACGAATTTTTTTCCAATTCTTCTTCCTGCAGAGTTGGTCGATCTAATGACCCTTTTCTTTTTCAGTGATTTGTACAATCTCTCTTATCATCTACTGCCCCATCTCCCATACTTCCTGCTATCTCTACTGCTTTCCTCTTTAATCTCTTGTAGAGGATATATATATATATATATATATATATATATATATATATATATATATATATATATATATATATATATATATATATATATATATATAAATTGTTAGCAGTGAAAATTTTTATCGAGGATGTAAGGCATGTGTACGTGTAGGAAGAGAGGAAAGTGATTGGTTCTCAGTGAATGTTGGTTTGCGGCAGGGGTGCGTGATGTCTCCATGGTTGTTTAATTTGTTTATGGATGGGGTTGTTAGGGAAAGAGGGGAAAGTATGCAGGCTGTTGTGGATGATAGAGCTTGGGAAGTGAGTCAGTTGTTCGCTGATGATACAGCGCTGGTGGCTGATTCGGGTGAGAAACTGCAGAAGCTGGTAACTGAGTTTCATAGTGTGTGAAAGAAGAAAGCTGATAGGAAATGTGAATAAGAGCAAGGTTATTAGGTACAGTAAGGTTGAGGGACAAGTCAATTGGGAGGTAAGTTTGAATAGAGAAAAACTGGAGGAAGTGAAGTGTTTTAGATATCTGGGAGTAGATTTGGCAGAGGATGGAACCATTGGAGCGGAAGTGAATCATAGGGTGGGGGAGGGGGCGAAAGTTCTGGGAGCGTTAAAAAATGTGTGGAAGTCGAGAACGTTATCTTGGAAAGCAAAAATGGGTATGTTTGAAGGAATAGTGGTTCCAACAATGTTATATGGTTGCGAGGCGTGGGCTATAGATAGTGTTGTGCGGAGGAGGATGGATGTGCTGGAAATTAGATGTTCGAGGACAATATGTGGTGTGAGGTGGTCTGATCGAGTAATTAATGAAAGGGTAAGAGAGATGTGTGGTAATAGAAAGAGTGTGGTTGAGAGAGCAGAAGAGAGTGTTTTGGAATGGTTTGGTCACAGAGAGAATGAGTGAAGAAAGATTTACCAAGAGGATATATGTGTCAGAGGTGGAGGGAACGAGGAGAAGTGGGAGACCAAATTGGAGGTGGAAAGATGGAGTGAAAGATTTTGAGTGATCCGGGCTTGAACATGCAGGAGGCTGAAAGGCGTGGAAGGAATAGAGTGAATTGGAACGATGTGGTATACCGGGGTCGACGTGCTGTCAATGGATTGAACCAAGGCATGAGAAGCGTCTGAGGTAAACCATGGAAAGTTCTGTGGGCCTGGATGTGGAAAGGGAGCTGTGGTTTCGGTGCATTATATATGACAGCTAGAGACTGAGTGTGAACGAATGTGGCCTTTGTTGTCTTTTCCTCGCGCTACCTCGTGCACATGCGGGGGGGGGGGGGGGGGGGGGGGGGGTTCATTTCATGTGTGGCGGGGTGGCGACGGGAATGAATAAAGGCAGCAAGTATGAATTATGTACATGTGTATATATGTATATGTCTCTGTGTGTATATATATGTATACGTTGAGATGTATAGGTATGCATATGTGCGTGTGTGGACGTGAATGTATATACATGTGTATGTGGGTGGGTTGGGCCATGCTTTCGTCTGTTTTCTTGCGCTACCTCGCTAACGCGGGAGACAGCGACAAAGCAAAATAAATAACTAGAATAAGACATATATATATATATATTTTTTTTTTTTTTTTTTTTTTATACTTTGTCGCTGTCTCCCGCGTTTGCGAGGTAGCGCAAGGAAACAGACGAAAGAAATGGCCCCACCCCCCCCCCCCCCCCATACACATGTACATACACACGTCCACACACGCAAATATACATACCTACACAGCTTTCCATGGTTTACCCCGGACGCTTCACATGCCTTGGTTCAATCCACTGACAGCACGTCAACCCCTGTATACCACATCACTCCAATTCGCTCTATTTCTTGCCCTCCTTTCACCCTCCTGCATGTTCAGGCCCCGATCACACAAAATCCTTTTCACTCCATCTTTCCACCTCCAATTTGGTCCCCCTCTTCTCCTCGTTCCCTCCACCTCCGACACATATATCCTCTTGGTCAATCTTTCCTCACTCATTCTCTCCATGTGCCCAAACCATTTCAAAACACCCTCTTCTGCTCTCTCAACCACGCTCTTTTTATTTCCACACATCTCTCTTACCCTTACGTTACTTACTCGATCAAACCACCTCACACCATACATTGTCCTCAAGCATCTCATTTCCAGCACATCCATCCTCCTGCTCACAACTCTATCCATAGCCCACGCCTCGCAACCATACAACATTGTTGGAACCACTATTCCTTCAAACATACCCATTTTTGCTTTCCGAGATAATGTTCTCGACTTCCACACATTTTTCAAGGCTCCCAAAATTTTCGCCCCCTCCCCCACCCTATGATCCACTTCCGCTTCCATGGTTCCATCCGCTGACAGATCCACTCCCAGATATCTAAAACACTTCACTTCCTCCAGTTTTTCTCCATTCAAACTCACCTCCCAATTGACTTGACCCTCAACCCTACTGTACCTAATAACCTTGCTCTTATTCACATTTACTCTTAACTTTCTTCTTCCACACACTTTACCAAACTCAGTCACCAGCTTCTGCAGTTTCTCACATGAATCCGCCACCAGCGCTGTATCATCAGCGAACAACAACTGACTCACTTCCCAAGCTCTCTCATCCCCAACAGACTTCATACTTGCCCCTCTTTCCAAAACTCTTGCATTTACCTCGCTAACAACCCCATCCATAAACAAATTAAACAACCATGGAGACATCACACACCCCTGCCGCAAACCTACATTCACTGAGAACCAATCACTTTCCTCTCTTCCTACACGTACACATGCCTTACATCCTCGATAAAAACTTTTCACTGCTTCTAACAACTTGCCTCCCACACCATATATTCTTAATACCTTCCACAGAGCATCTCTATCAACTCTATCATATGCCTTCTCCAGATCCATAAATGCTACATACAAATCCATTTGCTTTTCTAAGTATTTCTCACATACATTCTTCAAAGCAAACACCTGATCCACACATCCTCTACCACTTCTGAAACCACACTGCTCTTCCCCAATCTGATGCTCTGTACATGCCTTCACCCTCTCAATCAGTACCCTCCCATATAATTTACCAGGAATACTCAACAAACTTATACCTCTGTAATTTGAGCACTCACTCTTATCCCCTTTGCCTTTGTACAATGGTACTATGCACGCATTCCGCCAATCCTCAGGCACCTCACCATGAATCATACATACATTAAATAACCTTACCAACCAGTCAACAATACAGTCACCCCCTTTTTTAATAAATTCCACTGCAATACCATCCAAACCTGCTGCCTTGCCGGCTTTCATCTTCCGCAAAGCTTTTACTACCTCTTCTCTGTTTACCAAATCATTTTCCCTAACCCTCTCACTTTGCACACCACCTCGACCCAAACACCCTATATCTGCCACTCTGTCATCAGACACATTCAACAAACCTTCAAAATACTCATTCCATCTCCTTCTCACATCACCACTACTTGTTATCACCTCCCCATTTACGCCCTTCACTGAAGTTCCCATTTGCTCCCTTGTCTTACGCACCCTATTTACCTCCTTCCAGAACATCTTTTTATTCTCCCTAAAATTTACTGATAGTCTCTCACCCCAACTCTCATTTGCCCTTTTTTTCACCTCTTGCACCTTTCTCTTGACCTCCTGTCTCTTTCTTTTATACTTCTCCCACTCAATTGCATTTTTTTCCCTGCAAAAATCGTCCAAATGCCTCTCTCTTCTCTTTCACTAATACTCTTACTTCTTCATCCCACCACTCACTACCCTTTCTAAACAGCCCACCTCCCACTCTTCTCATGCCACAAGCATCTTTTGCGCAATCCATCACTGATTCCCTAAATACATCCCATTCCTCCCCCACTCCCCTTACTTCCATCGTGAAGAGCTTGTAGATTTATGTGCTGAAAAAGGACTGATGATTGGGAATACCTGGTTTAAAAAGCGAGATATACATAAGTATACTTATGTAAGTAGGAGAGATGGCCAGAGAGCGTTATTGGATTACGTGTTAATTGACAGGCGTGCGAAAGAGAGACTTTTGGATGTCAATGTGCTGAGAGGTGCAACTGGAGGGATGTCTGATCATTATCTTGTGGAGGCTAAGGTGAAGATTAGTATGGGTTTTCAGAAAAGAAGAGTGAATGTTGGGGTGAAGAAGGTGGTGAGAGTAAGTGAGCTTGGGAAGGAGACCTGTGTGAAGAAGTATCTGGAGAGACTGTGTACAGAATATATATATATATATATATATATATATATATATATATATATATATATATATATATATATATATATATATATATCCTGGCCAAGAATTCTCTCGTCTTAGAGAACCCAGGCTTAAAAAATTCACTGACCTTAAACACTCCAGAGAAATTAAACTCTAATGTGTTAATCATCACAGAACCAAAACATCTAGGAACGGTCAGACTCCAGCCATCAAAGGATCTAATACTTCAAAGCATTTCAGGCCGAAGGAAAATAAAAGATCGTAGGATCTGCTGATCCTCCAACCTAGGCGTCAAGAGCCAAGAAGTGTTTCTTCCCACGTCAGAGGAAACCTTAGAAGAGCAAACTTCTCACCTTAAATATACCTGGTGCACAGGGTATTTATCACAATGAATTTCAAATGTCTTTGGATCAAGCTTTAAGAGATCAGATACAAACAAATTATGCCACTATTCTCGAGTGATTCTATATCCTCGAGGATTCTGGGCCATGGTAATATGGCAACGATGAAGACGAGGGAGGCATGACCTCCAGAAAAGATGGAATCCAAATCCCGAGAGAAGGAATGAAGTATTCTGATCAGGGTGGCTAATGATGACTGAGACTGTGTACTGTCTTTTATTTTCAGGGACGAGGACTCTCTCTCTCTCTCTCTCCCTCCCTGTTGCTTCGTTCCGACGTATATTGACGTTTCCAAAAGCTTTTTTTCTTTTATACTCGTGTCACCTATGTCCTCATCCAGAGGTGATACCTGAGGAGGGCTACTTCGGTATCGGGAAGTCCACGAGCTGCCCAGTCACTGAGATGCTCCAAAGGGTCTAGCGAGGCACTGAGCTCAGCACCCAAGTTAGTGAGGTGCTCTGATTGAAATGTTCAGCTTGGACGTAGCGATGTCAGCATGAAGCATGGAAGGTCGTGTATTGTGTGATGCTTCGACGTTTCCCAGAAGGGCAGACGTACATGTGGAGCTGCCCAGTGAGCCAGACATTCTGAAGGAGATGCCCAGTGAGCTAAGACACTCAGGAAGAGCTGCCCAGTGAGCCAGACACTCAGGAGGAGCTGCCCAGTGAGCCAGACACTCAGGAGGAGCTGCCCATTGAGCCAGACACTCAGGAGGAGCTGCCCAGAGTGAGCCAGACACTCACAAGGAGCTGCCCAGTAAGCCAGACACTCAGGAGAAGCTGCCAAGTGAGCTAAGACAGTCAGGATCAGCTGCTCAAAGAGCTAAGACGCTCAAGGAGGAGCTGTTCAGTGAGCCAGACACTCAGGAGGAGCTGCTCAGTGAGCTAAGACACTCAGGAGGAGCTGCTCAGTGAGCTAAGACACTCACGAGGAGCTGCTCAGTGATCCAGACACTCGCGAGTAGTTGCTCAGTAAGCCAGACACACAACAGGAACTGCTCATTGAGCTAAACACTCAGGATCAGCTGCTCAGTGAGCTAAGACACTTAGGAGGAGCTGCTCAGTGAGCCAGACACTCAGGATAGCTGTTCAGTGAGCCAGACACTCAGAAGGAGCTGCTCAGTGAGCAAGACACTCAGGAGGAGCTGCCTAGTGAGCTAAGACACCCAGGAGGAGCTGATCAGTGAGCCAGACACTCAGGAGGAGCTGCTCAGTGAGCCAGTCATACAGGAACTGCCCAGTGAGCTAAAACACTCAGAAGGAACAGCTCAGTGAGCCAGAAACACATTAGCTGCTCAGTGAGCTAGACACTTAGGAGGAGCTGCTCAATAAACCAGACACTCAGAAGGAGCTTCTCAGTAGCCAGGAACTCAGTAGGTGCTACTTAGTGAACTAAGCATTCACGAGGAATTGCTAAACAAGATACATTTTCAGGAGACGCTGCTCAGTGAGCTAATCGTTGACGAGGCACTGATCAGTCACTGCTTAGGAGGAGGAGCTGCTCAGCAAGACAAGACCTTCAGGAGATGAAGCGTCTTTACTAAAAGGTTGAGGAGGAGGAGGGAGGCGTTCTGTCCCAGACATTCAACAAGAAGCCCCTTAGCAGGACAACACCAGACCCTACTTCATTTTCCTCCGAATGATTAGTGAAATTTCCACGTTCCTTAGACCCTCTTGGCGCCTTGTGATGCATACGCGTTCCGAACCTCCTTTCTTTTTTTCACCCCCACACATCGCCCCTCTCTCCTTGGCTTCCTCGCCCTTTCCCGAAGACGAGGACCAGAGAGTTCCTGCCGAATTCTTTAAGAATTCCAGTAACGGGGGAAATTGCACCGGTGCTTTTACCCCGATATCGAACACAAAAAAAACAAGAGAGGGGATGTCTTCTGCGCGCACGTGTTTAAAGGTCGCTAGCGGAAGAGAGTTCAAGGGAAGGTTATCATGGGGGTATTATGAAGTGCGTGTCGTCTGTTGTACTGACATGGGGGTCTCCGTAATGACAGTAAATGCGACAGAGAAGGTGAGGCTTGTTAAATGGCAGTGGACTTCAATATAATAATGATAGTAATGATGATAATCAGGTCTCATTAGTGATTGAATAGTTACGAGGAGTTCATCCGGTCTGGATGAACACATGACATAACGAAACCGACGATAAATCTAAGTGAAGCAAGAAGAAGCCACGATAAATCTAAGTGAAGCAAGAAAAAACCACGATAAATCTTAGTGAAGCAGGAAGAAGCTCCTATAAATCTAAGTGAAGCAGGAAGAAGCCTAGATAAATCTAAGTAAAGCAGGAAACCCCGATACATCTAAGTGAAGCAGAAAAACCCCGATAAATGTAAGTGAAGCAAGAAGAATGCCTGTTAAAAATAAGTGAAGCAGGAAGAAGCCCCGACAAATCTAAGTGAAGCAGGAAGAAGCCCCCCAAAATCTAAGTGAAGCAGGAAGAATTCCCGATAAATCTAAGTGAAGCAGGAAGATGCCCAGATGAGAGCTGAACCCGTTTTGTGATCCTGAATGACCCAAGCCACAATACTCGGAGAACCGAGTTGAGGACCGGCCAACAGAGACCATAATGAAGCCATTTGATTTCGACCAGGTCAGCGGTGTATGACATGAAATCAAGCCACTGAAGAACCAACATTACACTGACCTCAGGTAGGGAGAATGGCCCCGCGGCATTCTAATGTTATGTAAGGTTAGTTTGTATCATATGTGCTGACATCAACTGTACTCCAAAGCGAATTCAGTCCCAGTTGTTACGAGTGGGTTTGATGGTTTGTTGGTTGATTATCATCTCGGCCTTAGGTCTGACAGACTGTCAGGATTATCGAAAAATAACTGATAGTCGTAATTAGTATTCTAATCTCTTAAGTGTAAAATTACGTTCGTCTTTGTTAAATTTCATCTGCCATAATACCATCGTCTTCCGATTGTGTGTGTAAACCTGTTGCTGAGCTGCATCACTCATAGATTCCACAAAGCATATGAAAGGGATTCATGTCAGGCCATGATAAGTACTTATAGCATTGGTCTATCCAAAAGGGCTTGGAATCTAACAACCCGTAAACATATGCAGACCCATTTTTTGTAGACTTTGTTAAACACCGTTGGTCTACCCACTGGCCTATCTAATCTTCTTAGAATTGAGCATTCCCATGCAAATATTCAGAGTTCAACACTGCTTCCCTTCTTGTCATCAGCTCTTTTTTTAACTTTAATTCTAAAGATTTGCTTCTGCTTGTCTGTGAGTGTCTCTACATCAACCACATCCTCAAGGCTTGGGCACCGTCTGGTCCCGCCTTCTCTAATGGTCTGCCCCCATACAGGAGGTTCTCTATCTCCAGTCGGGTGGACGTGATGGTGGAATCGAATATTGATGAAGCATCAGCTCTGGTGTTGTTCCCCGGTGACATCAAGGTATAGAGGATCCTTTCCCAAACACGTTCCAAGAACTTATGCCTTCTTGTCATTTCCTCTTTACTAAGCCCGGCATAGCCACTCGATTCCTTCACATCTGTTATTTTCTTGTGCATATATATATATATATACACTTCCCATGTATTCCCTGCTTGTCATAGAAGGCGACCAAAAGGGGCAGGAGTGTATGGCTGGAAATTCTCCCTTCCTGTATCACTTTCCAAAAGAAACGACAGAGGAAGGACCCATGTGAGGATTTTTCTAAGGCTCAGATCTCTGTTCCCAACGCTACTTCGCTAACGCGGGAAATGGCGAATATGCATGATATATATATATACATATATATATATATATATATATATATATATATATATATATATATATATATATATATATATATATATATATATATATATATAGTTTGAATAAATGAAAGACAAATTCTTAGTTCTGTGTCCACCTGGTTCACTTCAACAAAGATACTCTTTTTCGTTGGCTCTACACCTTGTGTTATCCTGCCAGGGAGAACACCTTGTGCCCGTAGGTTGATGATCCGTTGACGTCGCTACTAAGTTCCACAACTGTGCCCGCGGAACGTCCCAAGAAATAAAAAAGGGTCTGGCATAGTTCCCTACAGAGTCCGGGCGTGACATCTGCCTGACAAGGGAAATGTGTATACTTTTTTCCCCCACCCCTCCTCTCTGTTTTTGGTCTTATTTCTTACTTGCTTCTCTCTCTCTCTCTCTCTCTCTCTCTCTCTCTCTCTCTCTCTCTCTCTCTCTCTCTCTCTCTCTCTCTCTCTAGGTACTTTTCTTCCTCTCCGTTTGCCTGTCTGTTATTTTCTCTGCTGTTTTTCTTTCTTTTTTTTTTTCTCTCATTTGTTTGTGTCTTTTTTCACTACCCTTTCTTCCGTTCTAGTATCGAGTCGTCCACGCAGAACTTTCTCAGGATACTCGCTTTATTTCCACAATCATTATGTCCTCGTCCACCTCCAACTACGCGGGAATGTTATATATCTTCCCCCAAGACAACTTCATTCCATCACGGAATATTTTGGTTAACATTCTGTTTTCCCTCTTGAGCTGCCATCCTCTTGTAGCTAATATTACTTCTTTTCACTGCTGTGGATAAACATTATCTAGTTTCTCTATACTTCAAAACAGGTATTGTATTGATGGTAATTCTTGTCTGTATTCCTCTGTAAAGGTAGTTTGGTCTCTGTGCCATAGGATGAATAAACTATTCCCCTGTGCCGTGTGTCTCATTTGACTCATAAAGGCATGTATATGGTTCTGCACCAGACATTTAAGTCCCTCGGTTACTCACACAACAGCCTTGTTTTGAAGCTATGCGTCTATTCTAAGGCCAGTGCTGAAGGCAAGAGCTACCTACGCGCGTTTTGGACACACCAAGACGTGTGTGGCTCTGCATCATAAGACGTTTTTGGTGTATTAACTGAATGAGATGAACTCCTGATCTGGAAATGTCCATAGGATAGGTACAGATCTAGGAACGAAAACTCGTGCATTCCTTTCTGAACTGAAAGAGTCTCCACACACACTCTCTTTACATGGTCTGATTCCCTCTCTCTCTCTCTCTTTCCTTGTTTGGTCGGGTGCCCGTCAAACTCCCGTGGCTCCCTCTCACATCATATAGAATAACCACAGTTTTATGGGTCCGACATCGCCCCCCTTTCACAGCTTCAGACCTCCCTTCCTCTGTGTTGGGTCGAAAGACTCCCTCCTAAAAAACCCCTCCCTAAACGTCAGTGTTAAACCATTCGGGGTGTTTTTACGGTGCCATCCTTCTAGCTCGGCACCCGGACTCCGTGGCCAATAGCCATGGGACCTTGCGTTAGTTCCGAAGACCAAAAAAAGGTAGCGATGCTTCGCTTTTTTCATTAGCTGTTGTGGAGGACACCTGTTGGTCAGGTAGAGACCTCGGAATACCCGTGTCATAACACCTGTCGATGCTTCACAAAAGAGCATTTCTTTCTTTCTAGTACTCTAAAAATATCTCTACTTCTGTCTGGTCCTCGATTTCTGCCTCTTCTCCTCGTGGTCCATCAACTCTCTCCCTGTCTTCGATTAATTCTCGAAGCGGAACTTCAAATACATATGGCAGGATTTCGATGCTTTATTCTCATAAGTTCGAAACAGAGAGCCATACCAGAATGGCGCCTCTCTCTCTCTCTCTCTCTCTCTCTCTCTCTCTCTCTCTCTCTCTCTCTCTCTCTCTCTCTCTCTCTCTCTCATATGCTATACCTAAAAAAGATCCCCAGTGAATCAGGACACACATACATATACAGGCGTTGACCATATACGTTCCCAACACCGCATCCCAGGGAATCCCAGTCCAGCTCAGAATGCATCCATGCGTGCGTTACTCCGTTCCTTCCCCATACAATATCCTTAGAAATCCATCCTACAGTTGGTGAAATGATACGAGCGTCGACCTTATACCTCCCTCACACTATCTCTGGGAACCCTACTACAACCAGCGTATGTTCACATGTGTCTACCCCAATCCTTTACCCATACAGTACCCTTGCGTGTGTCTACCCCACAACTTACCCGTACAATGCCCCATCCATACAGCACCCCTACGTGTGTTTACCCCATACTTTACCCATACCCCTACGTATGTCTATTCCCATACTTTACCCATACAGTACCCATGCGTATGTCTATCCTCATACTTTACCCATACAGTAACCCCTGCGTGTGTCTACCCCATACTTTACACATACAATACCCGTGGAAATCCCCCTAGAGACAATAAACTTGCATGAGTGTCGACCGTATACTTTCCCCCAAGATGTTTAAATCTTCCTCCCTTCCACTAAACGTCTGAGAGCGTCCACCGCGCCTCCTCTCCATACTGCTTTCCCGCGTGTGATTACTATTTGTGTGTGACGGGGAGAGAGTGTTCTACACTCGCGTAACCTTAGCACTTAACCTCATACGTATGTACCATGTTGTAACTCCTATGTATGTGTGTGTATGTATACCCACACACACATACACACACCCCATCCTCACAGCCGGAGCCTTGACGACATCTATCGACCAGCCCTGAGGGGAGGATGAACACCTGGGTTGTGTTTAGGCCTACAGGGGCGCTTAGGATTCGAACCCATGCTGACTCATGTTAGTAGCACTAACCATCACACCACGGAGGCCTCTGTGTGTGTGTGTGTGTGTGGTGTGTGTGTGTGTGTGTGTGTGTGTGTGTGTGTGTGTATGTGTGCTATATCTGGCAATGTAACTCCAGTATATTATATGTATATTGATGGGATTAATGATTAAAGCCAAACTTGAATCTGTACCACAGGTCGAACACACGATATGCAAAAAGGAAAAAAAAAAATCATTCGGTTTAAATAATATTCAATTCTTTAATGCCCCCGTATTTCGCAGGATACCATATTCAGATGCCTTAACATGGGATTACCAGCGTTGACCCATACAAGACTCGCCTATAGAGTGTGATGTGCCAATACCCTACAACCAATTAAGGGTCTTGAACCCATTCAAAGATAGGAAATCTCACCTCAAACCCCTTTTCCGTGGCTACCGGTCAAAGACAGGCTGTCTTAACTCTTTCCTTAAACCTCTACCCCACCTTGCGTCTAGACCGATTAAGTTATCTTTTGCATCCAAGTGTTTATTGCGCTTGCTCGCAGTGTCACCTGAGTCGAGTCTAATCTTTCTCAGCTCTGGCGAGACCTACCTCCCCGACGACACCAGTTGCCGGTGAATTCACCCCCTTCCTCATGTCCATTAAAGAGAGTGCAGCAGAGGATGATATACCCCCCCCCTTGCGCAATATCTCAAGTGGAGAGAGAGAGAGAGAGAGAGAGAGAGAGAGAGAGAGAGAGAGAGAGAGAGAGAGAGAGAGAGAGAGAGAGAGAGAGAGAGAGAGAGAGAGAGAGAGAGAGAGAGAGAGAGAGTCCTCATTAATTGCAATGAGGCCAAGTTGCTGTTGTTGTTACTTAAGTCCAGATAGAAAAATAAATAAGGGGTGTCTTAAAATGATGTGGGTTGGAGCTTATAAGCTCACATGGCTCTCTCGCTGTCTTGCCTCTCGTGAGGTCGGGCGAAAACTGGTGAAGGATGGGAGAGAGAGAGAGAGAGAGAGAGAGAGAGAGAGAGAGAGAGAGAGAGAGAGAGAGAGAGAGAGAGAGAGAGAGAGAGAGAGAGAGAAGGAGAGAGGGAGAGAGGGAGGGAGAGAGAGGGAGGGAGAGTGTGTGTTCCCGCCACCCGCCGCGTACAGTCCCGCCCTTGGTGGAGCGGCTGTCAGTGAAGTCGGTGCCTGGCACTCCCAACTGTGGCTGCCCACCACAGTCTCGTCCGTGCTACTGGGGGGGATAGACGCACCGTCGCTGCTCCTTCTGCTTCCCCTCCGACAGCGTTGTTTACATCGCCGTCTCTCTCCCTGAGGTGTCACCGCCGGCTGCTACTACTACTCGTGTGCCCCCCCTTTTCCAGGAACGTCTCCGGTGCTTTGTGTAGTGCTAGATCAAGGAGGTGGACGAAGGTGGGAGATGGTGTCGGCCAATGTGTGATGTGGAAGAATTGGAATCTCGTACAGGTGCATATGATGGAATCCAATTGGTCTTCGTGTCGGTGCGCGCAATCAGAGTGCTAATTTCCGTTTCTTTTTATATTCATCTGCTGTAAATAGTACGTAATATTCCATTTCGAGGACCTACTGTGTCGCTGTGCTTCTCAACTTTTGCTTCAGCTCTGAGAACAGTTCCTCTATTTTTTTTTTCATATATCCTCCCCCCCGCAACGCTTTTTTAAGATACACTCACGGTCAACGAGGAGCTGCCTCAGAGCGAGGACAGTACGATATCCAAGAACAGGAAAGAGATACTGTTAATTCCTCCTCTCACGAGAGATAAGGTAGTCGACAACTAGAGCCTCTGAAGTCAACGAACTCGTTCTCAGATCTTCGGCAGAACCGATAGAGAGGAGGAGGAGGAGGAAGAACCATCTGCTCTGAAATTACCTGAAGGAGGAGAGGGCTCTTGACGGAGCGTCAGGGAAGCCCTGCTTCGCCTCCTGCTCGGGAGGAACCCATCATGACGTGGATCTAGCCCAGGTAGGTCAAACCAGTGGTGTTAGGGCGCAGTCTTAACGTATAAGGAGCTAGGCATTGGAATCTCTTATCAAATCCAGTTTTGCAAAACAAGATCGAAGTGGAATGGCATTGGAATCTCTTATCATGATTATTGTGTTCCATTTGGGATCTTGTACATATGGTGAGTTCTGGTACAGAATACTGAATTCCATTCTTCTGGGTGTTGGTTCGATATTCTGTCCCACATGGTCGTAAAGTGCAATCCAGTGTGGCTAAGATTTGCCAAAATGAATTCGGTCTTGTGACATGTACACAGCAAAGGACTTCAATAGCTTGTCCCCATTCCGTCGTGCTCAACGCTAAGATCACCTATTACCAATGGTGGTCGCCTATTACGAACGCCAGGAGTATTTCTTCCTTCGGCGCCGTTAGTGATGTAGTTACACTATATATTCTATCATATGTAGGGTTTATACATGTAAGGCAGATCTGACCCAGTCAGTGACTGCATTTAAAATGACTGCAGACTGGATGTGGCTGGGTGTTTCTTATGGTAAATGGGAGATAACACATATATGTATGTGAAAAGAGTAACGCTAGTGTCTGATCGTTTATACACACACACACACACACACACATATATATATATATATATATATATGGGTATGTATGTATGTATGCATGTGTGTGTGTGTGTGTGTGTGTGTGTGTGTGTGTGTGTGTGTGTGTGTGTGTGTGTGTGTGTGTGTGTGTGTGTGTACGTGTGTTTTCATACTTTCTGCCGTTTCCCGGGTCAGCAAGGTAGCGCTAGAAACTAAGTAGCAGCTCTCAATCGCTCACATCCACCTTCTAGTTGTCTATATAGATCACCCACACCAGACGACGCTCCCTATTCACAGACAAAAACCCCCATAGACTTTCACGTATCGACACCTATATACGTATATAGCTATAGATAGACAGATAGCTGGATGTATATACGTGCTACCGTGCTCCGCCCGCAAGAGGTTATGCCATGAGTGAAAAGACACCTTTGGCGAGGCTGTAATATCGGAAGTACAGTCTCGTTAAAAGGACTTCTTACTCCAAAGGAATCCACATTTTCCTGCTACTGGAAGTAGCGCTGTCTTGGGCTTCAAAAGCCTTCAGAATGAGATTCAGTGTAACACCAGGACGCGGGAGACAGCGACAAAGCAAAATAGATAAATAAAATATAATACATATATATATATATATATATATATATATATATATATATATATATATATATATATATATATATATATATATATATATATATAAAGAGCAAAGCAAAGAAAACAGTCACATACTATATAGAGATACAGGGGTAAACATACACACACATATCTACAACTTCCCAGGTACACATGGCAAGCACCTTCGTGGAACATCCAGTGCCTGGGAAAGGGCCATGCAGCTGGAGTAAGGTTACACATGTGCTCCCACCATGCCTGACACAAATTTGGAGAAGCGCTAAAAAAAAAGATCTTCTGTGGTGCTTAGGAGGACAACAAAAGCAACAATAATGATAACAACAATACAAATTAAAGGGTCCTGGAACCACACCATCTTTGTTCCAGTTGGTGTGGAAGACCTGGAAACCATGGAACAGTTCTTTACCACTTCCTTATGACCTTGGTTCCCGGCTTCTTGGGTAAATCACGGTCCAAAGAACAGCCTGCTTTCTATATCAGTGCCTCAGTATAGCTACCATAGTAAGGTAAAGCAGGATGCATAATATGTTCACATAACTCTCAGGGGAACTGGAGGGACGTAGCATTTAACTTAAAACTATTTTCTTCCCCAAAATACATTTCAGTCATTCTTTTCCCTTTCTCTAATCGAGCAAAACAGAAAGATAAGAGACGATATTGGACGAAAATATTCAGATATCGGAAAAACTAATTGCTCCTCTCTCTCTGGCTATATCAACCTAGGGGATAGCTGTATCTATCTATATCTATCATTCAATCTATCCATTTATCTGTGGTGAGACTGCATCAACGCCAGCTGACGGAATAGAGCGCTGTCTCGTCGAAGAACTTCTCCCTTCAAACGCGTCCAGAAATTGGTCCCGGGGTAAATAATTGAACAAAAAACAAGCCCTGAGGGTATCGA
This sequence comes from Panulirus ornatus, assembly GCF_036320965.1. NCBI lineage: Eukaryota > Metazoa > Arthropoda > Malacostraca > Decapoda > Palinuridae > Panulirus > Panulirus ornatus. The sequence goes on from NC_092275.1 coordinate 19,382,609, forward strand.
ATAAACCATACTACCCAAGCATCATCTGCATACTGTAGAGGGGCGACTAAGAAGAGCGGGATCAGAAGGCTGGAAGTCCTCCCCGTCTTGTACTATCATGCAATAGAGGCTAGGACAACAGAGGTAGACACGATTTGAAATCTATCTTTTTTTCCTCGTATTGTCTGTTGTTTTCCTAACGCTACCTCACTACGATGGAAAAAAACGGGATCAGGTATAGAAGAAAAAATGATATATACATGCGCGTATATCCTTGTCCATATATATATATATATATATATATATATATATATATATATATATATATATTCTTCCATACTATTCGCCATTTCGCCATTTCCCGCATTAGCGAGGTAGCGTTGAGAACAGAGGACTGGGCCTTTGAGGGAATATCCTCACCTGGCTCCCTTCTCTGTTCCCTCTTTTGGAAAAAAAAAAAAAAAAAACGCGAAAAGTTCCCAAGTGATCATAGGAATATCTTGATCACGCGCAAAATTGTGATCCTTTCCAATATATATATATACATATATATATATATATATATATATATATATATATATATATATATATATATATATATATATATATATATATATATATAGGTGTTTCCCGACTACACCTGCTTATGGGAGAGGCATTATGATCGTCAGTTGACGGAGAGGAGTGCAATCATGTTGAGGAAATTCTCTCTCCCCACAAGAATCTATCATTACCCTACTTCGGTTGTAGCGCAGTCTGCGCTTCCAATGATACAGTCCCGCCAAAGGTGACTTTTTCACTGGGAGCCCGACAACACCCCCCCCCCCCCCTCTCTCTATCTCTCTATCTATCTATCTATCTATCTATCTATATATAAATATATATAAATATATATATATATATATATATATATATATATATATATATATATATATATATATATATATATATATATATATATATATATATATACATATATATATATATATATATATATATATATATATATATATATATATATATATATATATATATATATATATATATATGAAATTAAGTAGTTTAACGATTAACACTATTTGATAAACCGTTGGTTTATGAAAGAAATGTGAATGATGAACCATTGGTTTATGAAAGAAATGTGAATGATAAACATGTGGTCTATGAAAGAAATGTGAATGACAAACATTTGGTCTATGAGAGAAGTATGATAGATATTTTCTCGTTCACAAGCCTTACGCAAAATCTTCGTGACACTATCATGTGAACTGTAAACGCTTTAATACAAAGCTCGCATCGAACATTGGAATTCAAAACCTTCCACCGCTTTCAGAGAGCGACGAAGTATTAGGTTTAACTCCGTTTGAAACCTTCACGTACTACGCGATAAAGGGTTCGCATGGGATAAGCAACTCAACTAGAGGGATCAAGCATCATATAGGTACAGTGACAGCACGTACGGTAGGAATAACCGACCAATATAGAAGGATCAAGCCTCATATAGGTGCAGTGACAGCACGTATGGCCAGAATAACCAGCCAATCTAGAGGGATCAAGGACCATATATATGTGTAGTGAGAACACGTATGGCGGGAATAACCAACCAATCTAGAAGAATTAAGCCTCATATAGGTACAGTGAGTGCACGTATGACGAGAATAACCAACCAATCTAGAGGGATCAAGCATCATATATTTGCAGTGAGGATATGCATGATTTTCAGAAGCCTGAGTCTATATTTGTTATGTGAGAAATTCACCTCACTCTCGTTCCCTTAGTCTCAAACGTAATAATTTACGCTATGTGAAGAGCAGGGCTTTTGAGTTCAGATGATCTTAGACCTCATGATGAATTAGTGTTCTGAAGACTTCTGCTTTAAAACAGCGGTTTCCTTTCTCTTGCCATCTGGATCTCACGTACATGTGTGCAACAAAAAGGGTGTAGAAGAGCCATCGAAGCCAGCGAAAAGCCATCCTCCGAACACGGCGGGGGAACGAACGCCCCCTCGCCCACAGCTCTTGTGTGAAATCATAGTCAGCAGCGCTCTGTTTCCAGGTGAGAGATTCGTCCTCAGCGCACAAGATTTTTCTCTTCCAATAGCAGTGCTTTAATTCTCCACTGTATATATATGTTTTGTTTTACGTTACCCGAGACGACACGTTCAACTGAGGCCTTAATGAAGGCCATCTCAATATATATATATATATATATATATATATATATATATATATATATATATATATATATATATATATATATATTTTCATTATACTTTGTCGCTGTCTCCCGCGTTCGCGAGGTAGCGCAAGGAAACAGACGAAAGAATGGCCCAACCCACCCACATACACATGTATATACATACACGTCCACACACGCACATATACATTCCTATACATCTTAACGTATAAATATATATATATATATATATATATATATATATATATATATATATATATATATATATATATATATATATATGTAAATAATTCATACTGTCTGCCCTTATTCATTCCCGTCGCCACCCCGCCACACATGAAATAACAACCCCCTCTCCCCGCACTTTTTTTTTTTTCAAATTCTATCGACGAACCCCTAAGGGTGGATGAACAGCTAGGTTGACTGTGGACCGACTGCCGCGCAATCAGCATTCGAACCTATGCGCTCGACCCAGCGGCGGCGGCCGGTGAATGCGTCAAGTTCAGGAACGCGAACCACTACACCACGGACGACCAAAATACTGATTAAAAAAAAAAATAGCAGCGAATTCAACTTTTAAAGTTGCAGAGCAATTATCATCAGCACATTTTCGAAGACGCGACTGAATGTTAACTGGGAAATCAGTGTCGCAGCTCCTAGTGGTATGAAGCGGGTGAAAAGTTACCTTTGGCGAGGCTGCATCTTCGACAGCTGATGAAGGAACCAGTTTAGTCTCGTCGAAGAACTTCTGTCCTCGAAGGAGTCCATCCTATCCCTGGTACTGAATGTAGCGCAGCCCTGAAGTTACAGGAGACCCTGTATAAGGAGGAGTCCTTCGTCTGTGTACCAGAATAGTAACATTGGTAAAACAAGAGGCCATGTGAGGCTTCGAATAGCGGAGACACACCGAGCGCTCGGCTCGAGCAGGTGACCTAATGGCTAAACCATCGTTTACGGCCATTAGGAATAACTCGCAGGAGAATGATCATTCAGTGTCAGTGCCCAGGTGCTTAAGCTTGGACAGGTGCTCCGGATATGCAGAATATGCTGGGCCAGGAGTCTCTACACCGTACAGAGAGAAGCTTCTTCAATAGGGTCTTATGAATCGTCCATCTAGACGTTCGTTTTTTTTTCAGATTAGGTACACCTTATGGTGGCCGGAGATGGCGGTATGAATATCTGAGTCCGCGACTAAGGGGAAACGGATTCTAGGAGACGAAAAAACATGGAAATGGTTGATGGAGGGTTCTTGAAAGAGCAGTAGAGAGAGAGAGAGAGAGAGAGAGAGAGAGAGAGAGAGAGAGAGAGAGAGAGAGAGAGAGAGAGAGAGAGAGAGAGAGAGAGAGAGAGAGAGAGAGGTGCTGTATAGTTTTACATTTCCATGTGATGGGCGGGCGAGACTTGTGAGTAGCACCTTCGTCAGCAGTGCTCCGCAATCCCAGGTTCATGGATTTGACTCACTTTCAACCTCGTCCTCTTCACGTCGTCATAAATCTCTCCGGCCTTCAAGTCTTCAAGCAAAGATTTATATTCTCTCCTTCTGGCAACATTTTTGCCTTCATTCTCCGCTCTCTGTCTACCTGGTTAGTTAGCTATCTGGGCTTTGGGAATACTGACAGTTAAGGGCCAGCTGGGGCATGTCAACATCAGGTCATAACCACCGAGTACAGGAGAATTCAAATATCTTCTTTAGACCCTCTACATTCTGAAGGCGTTTATGGTCTATGTTCCTCTCTAGGCTGGCTGGTTATTTCGGCCCCTCGTAAATGATTTGATTGGCTATTGGGGCTTTTGGCCTATCAACTACCCAGGGTCATCAACGCCGCCAATGTCAAGTTACTACACCCAAGAACCAACATATCTTTAACCCCTCCTTCAGGTGTTGAGGATAATTCTAAGACCACATACTTATATTCTAAGACCACATACTTATATTCTAAGACCACATACTTATATTCTAAGACCACATTCATTTTTTTTCTTATACATATTCGCCATATCCCGCGTTAGCCCCCTTCTCTATTCCTTCTTTTAGAAAATAAAAAACGAGAGGGGAGGATTTCCAGCCCCAGCTCCCTCCCCTTTTAGTCGTCTTCTTCGACACGCAGGGAATACGTGGGATGTATTCTTTCTTGCCTATCCCCTATATATATATATATATATATATATATATATATATATATATATATATATATATATATATATATATATATATTATCCCTGGGGATAGGGGAGAAAGAATACTTCCCACGTGTTCCCTGCGTGTCGTAGAAGGCGACTAAAAGGGGAGGGAGCGGGGGGCTGGAAATCCTCCCCTCTCTATTTTCTTTAATTTTTCCAAAAGAAGGAACAGAGAAGGGGGCCAGGTGAGGATGTTCCCTCAAAGGCCCAGTCCTCTGGTCTTGACACTACCTCACTAATGCGGGAAATGGCGATAGTTTGAAAGAAAGAATATATATATATATATATATATATATATATATATATATATATATATATATATATATATATATATATATATATATATATACATGTGTTATATGTATATGTCTGAGTGTGTATATATGTGTATACGTTGAGACGTATAGGTATGTGTGTGTGTGGTATGTGCGTGTGTGGACGTGTATGTATATACATGTGTATGTGGGTGAGTTGGGTCATTCTTTCGTCTGTTTCCTTACGCTACCTCGCTAACGCGGAAGACAGCGACAAAATATCATAACAAAAAAATAATGATATATGTATACACACCAGAAGTCACGCTCCCAGACATAAACGAGTCACACTTTCCTGTCCACGCTCTATACATCACCCGACCTTAGAACACTAAAAGCACCATTTAGACACATCCCAAAACCCTTCTATGCCCACGAAGCAACTACCATAATGAGGACTCAGAGCATTTCTTAATCGTCCTGAACACACAGCACACAGACGCGTACACATTACTACACTTTATGACCTATGGTCACGACTGATGAGAACTCATGAAGATATAGAGGACTCTCGGGAATGAAGTTGATATATATATATATATATATATATATATATATATATATATATATATATATATATATATATATATATACGAATAAAGTGTATATGAACGCGCACCTTCATAGAACATACAAAGCTCCAACAGCCAGGATCGAACCTGGGACCCCTCGTGCAAGAGGCAGGCACCATTGTGAGACGAAGGGTATTCGAGTACTTAATATTTCGAATAGTTGTTTCCTATTATACAGTCCCTTAGCCTAGCGGTTAGCATGCCTGCCTCTTGCACAAGGGGTCCCAGGTTCGATCCTGGCTGTTGGAGCTTTGTATGATATATATATATATATATATATATATTTGTGTTTACTGATTCTGTTTGTGTCTTTGCAGTTTTTATGCTTGTGTTCATGTGTTTGTTTTTGCTTGTTCCCGCTCTTGTCTGTAGGCGAATTTTATGGCTGTGTTTTGCTTGATTATTTGTTTGATATGTGTGTGTGTGTGTGTGTGTGTGTGTGTGTGTGTGTGTGTGTGTGTGTGTACGCACAAGAGAGAGAGAGAGAGAGAGAGAGAGAGAGAGAGAGAGAGAGAGAGAGAGAGAGAGAGAGAGAGAGAGAGAGAGAGAGAGAGAGAGAGAGAATATTCCACACTTCGTGGGACACCCCATCCCCCATCTCCTGAACTTTCTCTACTATCTTACAACTTTTTAAAACTTGTGCGTGTGCGTGTGCGTGTGTGTGTGTGTGTGTGTGTGTGCTGACCGCATTCATAATCTCATAACTTATTTCATTCCATCCTTCCACCACTCTCACGCCATAAAGAGATTTCTTGACATCTTTTCTAACATGTTTCTTGCTTAATTTCACGTTGTGGCCTCTGGTTCCTCTGTCTTTGCGTCTTTCGAAGACCTGTTCATCTGTCCACATCATCCAGCAGGTTTAGAAACGTCAGAGGTTTTGATGAAATGACCCCTTACTCTTCTCTCTTCCATGGTGGATTGGAATTCAGCTTTCTTAATTCTGGTACCATCTTTGGTTCCTTCCTCTGGACCTTCTCTATCAGTTCGTTGTGGTTTCTTCAAGCGCAGTGAACTCAGAAATGCATCCTAGTTTTGGCTTACTATAGAATGTGAACAGGTTGCTGAATGTTACTTGAAGGCGTTTCTAACATTTGCTAGCAGACAGTGTCGCCCTTACAGTTTCTGGGTAATATTCGCATCCCATTCTTGTTAAACACGAGTCTCCAACTCCCTGCTACCAATAGTAGCGCAGCCTTGAGGCGCAGTAGATTTTAAGAAGGTCCTGGATAATAACGGGGCTCTTCCACACAAGTTGGTCCGTAGTCCATGGGCGATTATAGGGAAAAAAGAAAATGAATAAATCACTTTGCATTTGCTCGGCATGAATTTCATCAACCATGCATCAGGCCAACTTCGGAGGCTGTTTAGGTCCCCCTTTGTAATTTGATGCAGCTCTCCTCGTCCTTTTACTTCTCTCACGATTTCGGATTCAGCAGCGAATACATTTTTTTTTGCAGGAAGCCAATGCATCTGGCAAGTCGTTGACACAGATCAAGAAGGGTAATGGTCCTAACGTTAGCGAGGTAGCGTTAAGAACAGAGGACTGGGCCTTTGTGGGATATCCTCACCTGGCCCCCTTCTCTGTTCCTCCTATTGGAAAATTAAAAAAAAAAAAAAACGAGAGGGGAGGATTTCCAGCCCCCCGCTCCCTCCCCTTTTAGTCGCCTTCTACGACACGCAGGGAATACGTGGGAAGTATTCTTAATCACCTATCCCCAGGGATAATATATATATATATATATATATATATATATATATATATATATATATATATATATATATATATATATATATATATATATATATATATATTGTCTACGTGAGTGAGTAAAATAGGTGACAGAAACTGTCTATCGAATACCCACACCTTTAAAAGATCCTTTAAGGAAGGCAAGTAACTCTTTACCTAAACTGAGGCCAAAACTACCAGGCTTAAGCATTAGGTTTAATGTCTCTCTTAAACGTAGGGGTAGCAAGACGCCTTGACTCAACATGGGGTTTCTCGGGCAAGTCCCCTTCTATTCCTGGTGTCATCCAACCGTCTTGAATGGGTTTTTACATTTTTGCCTCGAGATTCATACACGTCTAATGTCTTCCCTCCCTTTACTTCCCTCCAGCCCTCCATCTCCTCCGACCCAGTTTTTTTTTTTCTTTTTTTTTATCAAGCGACGTGAATAGATGGACAGGGAATAGAGACGTATGAGCTCCGGCCGCAGAGGTGGCGGTAATAGGGAGGAGGAGGAGGAGGAGGAAGCGAGAGAGAGAGAGAGAGAGAGAGAGAGAGAGAGAGAGAGAGAGAGAGAGAGAGAGAGAGAGAGAGAGAGAGAGAGAGAGAGAGAGAGCGCTAGGATTGAGGAAACAAGTATTTCAGCGACCTTAGGGAGCCACCTGTGGCCGGTGTGTTGGCGGGAGTCACCCACGTCCCTCCTTCAGGATGGTAGGATGAGAGCGCTACAGACCCGAAGGAAGAGGAGGAGGAGGAGGAGGAGGAAGACGAGGAGGAGGAGGAGGAGGAGGAAGGAGGAGGAGGAGGAGGAGGAGACGAGGAGGAGGAGGAGGAGGAGGAGGAGGAGGAGGAGGAGGAGGAGGAGGAGGAGGAAGGAAGGCCTGACGGGGGGAGAGGAAGACCACAGGGGGAATCTAGGCTCTTGCTCTGGGACAAGTCATGCATGGTGGTGGGCTGGGGGAAGGCTGGCACATATATATGCGATATCGTGAGACTTTGATGATGCTGAGGAACCGAAGCGGTGGTGCACTGAGGCGGTGGTGGAGTGAAGTGGCGGTGGTGGAGTGAAGTGGTGGGTGGTGAACTGGCTTGGATGAGGAGATAGGTCATGGCGCTAGACTCATGTGGATGAGGAGATAAGTCATGGCGCTAGACTCATGTGGATGAGGAGATAAGTCATGGCGCTAGACTCATGTGGATGAGGAGATAAGTCATGGCGCTAGACTCATGTGGATGAGGAGATAAGTCATGGCGCTAGACTCATGTGGATGAGGAGATAAGTCATGGCGCTAGACTCATGTGGATGAGGAGATAAGTCATGGCGCTAGACTCATGTGGATGAGGAGATAAGTCATGGCGCTAGACTCATGTGGATGAGGAGATAAGTCATGGCGCTAGACTCATGTGGATGAGGAGATAAGACATGGCGCTAGACTCTTGTGGATGAGAAGATAGGTCATGTCGCTAGACTCATGTGGATGAGGAGATAAGTCATGGCGCTAGACTCTTGTGGATGAGGAGATAGCATGGCGCTAGACTCATGTGGATGAGGAGATAAGTCATGGCGCTAGACTCATGTGGATGAGGGATGAAGTGGTGTGGCAGTGGAGTGATGTGGTGGTGGTGGTGCGACTGTGGTGAACTGATGTGGTGGTGAAGGTATGTGATGGTGGACTGATGCGATGATGGAGTGAGATGGGGATAGAGTGAAACAGTGAAGGAGTGAGGTGGTGATGGGTTGAGGTTCAAGATGAAGTGATGGAGTGGGATAGGGAAGGTATGAGGTGATGATGGAAAAGATATAATGATAGAATGAGGTAGTGATAGAATGAGGTGGTGATGGAATGAGGTAGTGATGGAGTGAGGTAGTGATGGAGTGAGGTAGTGATGGAGTGAGGTAGTGATGGAGT
>NC_092275.1:19396489-19423989 GCF_036320965.1 Panulirus ornatus
AGAGGCACGGTATGGTGCAGGGTATCGGAGAGGCACGGTGTGTTGTAGGGCATCGGAGAGGCACGGTGTGTTGTAGGGCATCAGAGAGGGACGGTGTGTTGCGGGCATCGGAGAGGCACGGTGTGTTGCAGGGCATCAGAGAGGGACGGTGTGTTGTAGGGCATCGGAGAGGCACGGTGTGTTGCAGGGCATTCGGAGAGGCACGGTGTGTTGCAGGGCATCAGCGAGGGACGGTGTGTTGTAGGGCATCGGAGAGGGACGGTATGTTGCAGGACATCGGAGAGGCACGGTGTGTTGCAGGGCATCGGAGAGGCACGGTGTGTTGTAGGGCAGTCGGAGAGGTACGGTGTGTTGCAGGGCATTCGGAGAGGCACAGGGTGTTGCAGGGCATCAGCGAGGGACGGTGTGTTGTAGGGCATCGCAGAGGCACAGTGTGTTGCAGGGCATCAGCGAGGGACGGTGTGTTGTAGGGCATCGGAGAGGGACAGTATGTTGCAGGACATCGGAGAGGCACGGGGTGTTGCAGGGCATCGGAGAGGCACGGTGTGTTGTAGGGCATCGGAGAGGCACGGTGTGTTGTAGGGCATCAGAGAGGGACGGTGTGTTGCGGGGCATCGGAGAGGCACGGTGTGTTGCAGGGCATCAGAGAGGGACGGTGTGTTGTAGGGCATCGGAGAGGCACGGTGTGTTGCAGGGCATTCGGAGAGGCACGGTGTGTTGCAGGGCATCAGCGAGGGACGGTGTGTTGTAGGGCATCGGAGAGGGACGGTATGTTGCAGGACATCGGAGAGGCACGGTGTGTTGCAGGGCATCGGAGAGGCACGGTGTGTTGTAGGGCAGTCGGAGAGGTACGGTGTGTTGCAGGGCATTCGGAGAGGCACAGGGTGTTGCAGGGCATCAGCGAGGGACGGTGTGTTGTAGGGCATCGGAGAGGCACAGTGTGTTGCAGGGCATCAGCGAGGGACGGTGTGTTGTAGGGCATCGGAGAGGGACAGTATGTTGCAGGACATCGGAGAGGCACGGGGTGTTGCAGGGCATCGGAGAGGCACCGTATGATGCAGGGCATCAGAGAGGCACGGTGTGTTGTAGGGCATCGGAGAGGCACGGTATGATGCAGGGCATCGGAGAGGCACGGTATGATGCAGGGCATCGGAGAGGCACGGTGTGTTGCAGGGCATCGGAGAGGCACGGTATGATGCAGGGCATCGGAGAGGCACGGTGTGTTGTAGGGCATCGGAAAGACACGGTGTGTCGCAGGGCATCGGAGCAGTGGCAATGACTCTTTCGCAACAGGCGACCGTTGCAGACCGGCGTCGTGGGTGCGGTACCACGAATGTTCTGGCACCCCACGGCTTCCCCAATGTTCCTCTTTAACTTTTCGAACCTTCGTCCTGGAGCGGGGAGGGAGAGGGAGAGGGAGAGAGAGAGAGAGAGCGCGAGCGCACGGAGAGGGAGAGGGAGCCATGTCCCTCCCTCCCTCCCGTCCGTCTGTCCGTATTGCCACAAATGTGGTTTCCTTCATTAACATGTGGGTCGATAACCGCCTTCGTCTGGACTCTTAAACACATCACTTTTAATTAACATGGTCGCACTCCCTCCCACCACCACCTCCTCTCTGGCGATGAGATACTCCTGAACTAATTATTGCAGGTGGTGTGTCTCCTGCCGCTGGTTATGAGGGCCCCGTCGAGATTTCCTTTGGCGACGTCGGCATATCGGATTATGAGAGTGCTGGCAACGTCAGCAGCCGTCAGTATTTTAGACGAGTAATTGGATATGGAGTGAAAGATGTTGTCGGGACGTGTAAAGAGGAAGCGGTGGGAAATTAAACTCGGGGAGTGTGAGGAATCAGACAAGGAGATGTCTTTAGGGTGTTGAATATCTTTTTTAAGGTCACCCGTTCTTTTCTTCGAGATGTAGAAGACTTATATGGGTTAATACCTTCTATGAAAATAACCTTTACATTTATCCTTTATTGATGAGCAATTGCTTTACTTGAAAAGATAATTCCTGGTTCTCACGAGTTGTGGATTGTGTCTTTTGTCATTAAGAATTTACATTAATTGGTACCAAAGTGGCGTTAATAGATCCACAAGAGGTCGATGGAACTGTAAAGAGGGTCGATGAATGTGAAGGGGTCGACAGGGCGAGGGTCGATAAAAAGTCTGCGGGTCAAAAACATCGACTTTAAAAGTATATGAAATAATGGAAGGTGAAGCAAGTTTGTATTCTCCATATATTAAGATGGGCAACTATGACCTAATGATCGTAATTATGCCCATCTATCTCATCAAGGACGTGAACTTCTTCAATGAAGTTTATCTTACACTGGCCATTTTTTTTTCTACAATTGTTCAGTTCTGCTGATTTAGTGTGTGTGTGTGTGTGTGTGTGTGTGTGTGTGTGTGTGTGTGTGTGTGTGTGTGTGTGTGTGTGTGTGTGTGTGTGTGTGTGTGTGTATCATTTTTACTGGGTATGTGACTGGGGGTCGATGAAGGCTCAAAAGTATTTAATGGGGTTCGACAGACTCATAAGTCTGCGAACCCATGATTTAAATCTACGTGGATTATAACCCCCTCATATGTTACACATTTCTACATACACTCGTCTTAATGGAGACGTTGTCTCAGTAATCAATAGCTCTCATGACTACCTCAGCAGACCTGGTTAGCCTAAATAGCCTCATCATGAGGACGGACCTTGTCAACGTAACGATTCGCTTTATCGATTACCGTCTCGCTGAGGATAAATTCATTTTACGACTCGATAATTTCGATGTCTGGCGTGTTTGACGAGTCCAAAAGTTGCTCATAAAACTGTAATTCATCGGTCGGGAATAAATGTCTTTTCTTTTTCGCTTCTGCATCTCCCTGTGAGAGATGTACTTCGGCAGGGTAAGAAGTTCCTACAACACGTAGGCACGACGGGCGTCCCTTCCTCCGTGCGTGTTCAATAAGGTATTGCTAGCGTAATGGACGCCACGCGCTCGCGTGCGGTATAAGTGCATATCAGACATACCACGAGCGGGATTTAGTGTCTCAGGTGTAGAGGCCGATCTTTAGTACGTGATACTATTCTTTGGCGTCGAAGGCTCCCGCCAAGGCACGTCCAAATCAACGCCCCGGGCGCCCGACGCGACGTCGGCGTCCGAAACGTTTAGTATAAAGTTAAAAGATTACATAATTACATAAATACATGGACATGGATATGAGAAATAATCTAAGATTATCATCAATACTTCTGCAGGTTCATAGGTGTTAAGGACAACATGAGAGCAAAGAATAAATCTTCAGTCCACCTTAATGTCGATCGCTCGTAATGTAACCAAAAGGCATCAGAACGTCCATCTGAATTCCAAGTGTCTGGATTATATTCCATGAAATGAGGCATACAATGATCCTCTCATCTTTTTAACCAGTGGCTAAAGTTCTCTCTTATAAGTGCTCGACGCTGAAGCGCGATGATTCCTCTGGGACATGATATCTATTTCACAGGGGCTGATGTGCGCTCCTTACAGAAGCTCCATTCGTACACGAAGCTGAGGCGCCTCGCACTGCAATGTCGCTGCCTGTGCAAAAGCTTGATATAGTCCTTTCTGCGAGAGTTATTCTGAGCAAGGTCGATGTTTTTGCTTGCAACGACCCCATTGATCCTGTGCAAAGTTGATACGCCTCATGCTGAAGCACATCTCCCGTGCAAAGCTGATGTGCTCAACTCAGAAGTACCGCTCTGGCGCATATTGATGTCTTGATACAATTATGCGCGGCTTATGTGCAAAGCTGATGTGCTCCACTTTAAAGCACATCTCCCATGCAAAGCTGGCGTGCCCTTATTTAAAACATGGCTCTCCGACATGGCTAACATTCTCCAAAATTAAGCATCTCCCTTTTGCATGCCTGACGAGCCACACTTATAAATCACAGCTCCGGAGTAGGTCGGACATACTCGAAAATGAGGCACCAGTCCCAGAAGGGTGCTGACGTTTCCCCAGAACAAAACGTACCACTCTTGCGTAAAGCTGAAGTGCTTAGGACGTAAGACCACTCCTGTAAAGGGCTTTTGTTCTCTACACTGAGTCAAATTCCGTGCAAGGGGTAATGTGCTTTACATTAAACCACTGCTCCTATGCAAGTCTTACTTGTTCCACAAAGATGCACTGCTTCTGTTTAAGGCTCGTATGCACCATAATGATACCTGCGTTAAGGTAATATGCTCTGGCCTAAAAAGCACCATCATGGTAAAGGAGGATGCTATTTCTATTTCACGAAGTTGTGCTATACATTAAGGCACGTCTCCCATGCAAGACTCAGGCGCTCCAGACTAAAACACGCCTCCTCCTTAAGGCTGATGATACACCTCATACAGAAGCACTCTTTCTAGTGCATGAGTCAACTGATCTCTGGGTAACCTTAAGCTCCAGATCACATGAATCAATCTGGAATGATATACGAGATGCATCAGATATCCAATAGAACATAGGCAATAACGTATCTCCCTAGACTATGCATGCATTAGATGTGTGATTTTGACCCATGCGTATACCAGGGGTTTTTCATCATGCACCAGAACGAGTAAAATCCTGTTTGCCAGTTGGGTCACAGTGAGAGAGATGAGCTGCAGTTGTATGTGAAGGATAGACTTAGATATTCGTCAGACGTTAACTTTATCATTCTTATTATCGGCTACGATTTAGAAAGGTCCCTCACTGACAGTCAGGGGTGAAGAGTGCATGATGTGAACTAATGTTTTTAAGAGATTTCGTTTCAGTGTCTTAAAGCAGACGAGAGAGAGAGAGAGAGAGAGAGAGAGAGAGAGAGAGAGAGAGAGAGAGAGAGAGAGAGAGAGAGAGAGAGAGAGAGAGAGAGAGAGATGTGTGTGTGTGTGTGTGTGTGTGTGTGTGTGTGTGTGTGTGTGTGTGTGTGTGTGTGTGTGTGTATTTTGTGATAATAGTGAAATGTGGGTTGAGATATCCGGAGAGTTTGGTAAGTAATTTATTCACCAAGGAAAAAACACATATAGCATTAGATTTATTTGATTTCCAGGATTGCATCAAATAAAAGGGCCAATCCCTCTTCCAATTTATGGTCCGGTGGTTTGTCAGAGGGAAAAAAAAAACTTGCCATTTGTTTCTAGCCTCCGCTATCAATTTTCGTAAAAGATAAAAAAAAAAGAAAAAAGAAAAAAAATCTGCTACCTTTTTTTCCAAAACGCTGCAAATGGTAATCTTATCTGACCCACAGCCAAGGATGGTCCTCTCTAAACTGTGTCTATGATTATTAATTCTAAACGTAATTATTCCTTAAGACTTATCCTTGCATTTTTCAATTTGTTTTTTCAATTGCTATTCATATCGCAACAGTTATAATCAGTAAGACATCCGGAAATGGATTAGATTCATGATATCTTGGTCGTATTTTAGGTTTACTCTAGAAATAATCTCCAACATATGTATTACATACAGAAATACATACATTTCTGAACGATCAAGGGCTTTTAGCACATATCCAATCTATAGTTATCATGTATGATGTACTGAAACCAGACACTATCATACATAGCCAAGTTTTGCAGACTGAATTCACTCAATAATATCACCTGGTTCAGCCACGTAATATCATGTCGTTCCCCATATACCGCATCGAACTAATTTACTCTGTCCCACGTACGTCTCTCACCCTCCTGAATGTTCAGGCCCTGATACCCCAATGCTTCCTAACTCTAACACTGCATCTCCTGGTTGATCTTCCCCTCATCTTTGCTCCCTCCATTTCTGACACATACACCTCCTCGATCAGCCTTTCTTCGCCCATCCTCTACCATATATCCGAACCATATACCGCATCGAACTAATTTACTCTGTCCCACGTACGTCTCTCACCCTCCTGAATGTTCAGGCCCTGATACCCCAATGCTTCCTAACTCCAACACTGCATCTCCTGGTTGATCTTCCCCTCATCTTTGCTCCCTCCATTTCTGACACATACACCTCCTCGATCAGCCTTTCTTCGCCCATCCTCTACCATATATCCGAACCATTTCTGCATATCGTTCAGATCTCTCAGTCGAATTGCATTTACTCCTTACCACACCTCTCTCTTACCTTGTTATTCCTTACACGATCAGTCCGCCTCACACCACATATCGTCCTTATGCACTTTCATTTCCAACCCATCCTTTCCTCTGAGTTCAGAGCTGAAGGCCCAAGTTTCTTAGCCTCTCGTTTCCTTGAGAATAATTTCTGTAGTACAGCGCGTTACTAAATTCTGGGAATGATTAGTATCATAAAAATTCCTGCAATATGGTAAAGGTTTAATGGGAGATTCAGTTTAATTAACTGGCAAATTCTGATAACATCACACACACACACACACACACACACACACACACACACACACACACATATATATATATATATATATATATATATATATATATATATATATATATATATATATATATATATAAAGGCTTCCGTGGAGCAATGGATAGCTTCTCTGACCATGATTCACGCACGGGTCCGCCTGGGTCCGAATCCAGATTCGCGGCAGTCGACCCACAGCCAATCTCAGCTGTTCATCCTCCCCTCGAGACTAGTTCATATATGGGTACCTGGCTTAAGCTTGGGTTTGTTTATGCACATACACATAAGAATAAAGACATGGCGCACACACAAGGTTAAGAGACGGGGTAACTCGTGAGTAAAACTCTCCCTCTAACACACAAACAGCAATTACAAATGGTAAATACAGACACACACACACACACACACACACACACACACACACACACACACACACACACACACACACACACACAGACACACACACACAGACACACACACACACACACACACACACACACACACACACACAAATATCAGGAAACGAGTTCTCAGCAACGCGTACATCCACCGAACTTTCTAACACCTCCATTGCCAAGGTTCGAATCGCCGCTCGGAGAGCGGGAATGAGGGTCGCTCTTACTCATCCACCAAGTGCTAAAGATCCGTTTGTCCTGCTATGAACAATGTAGTTTTTAAGGCATCGGTTTTGTCACCCAGTAACATGAAGCATCTACATTACAGGCTCACTCTCACTCACGAACATATCATCAGGGACTAAGTGCATAATATATATATATATATATATATATATATATATATATATATATATATATATATATATATATATATATATATATATATATATATATATATATATCCCTGGGGATGGGGGATTAAGAATGCTTCCCACGTATTCCCTGCGTGTCGTAGAAGGCGACTAAAAGGGGAGGGAGCGGGGGGCTGGAAATCCTCCCCTCTCGTTTTTTTTTTAATTTTCCAAAAGAAGGAGCAGATGGGGCCAGGTGAGGATATTCCAAAAAAGGCCCAGTCCTCTGTTCTTAACGCTACCTCGCTAACGCGGGAAATGGCGAATAGTTTAAAAGAAAAGAAAAAAAGATATATATATATATATATATATATATATATATATATATATATATATATATATATATATATATATATATATATATCACATAGTACCTTCCAACAGTCAGGATTCGAACCCAGGAACTTTTGCGTGGTATTCGGGAAAGTTAACTGCTAGGCTGTGACCGCGTTCCCGAATACCACGCAAAAGGTCTTGGGTTCGAATCCTGGCAGTTCGAGGGTATCATGTGTTCTATGAAACTGCGCGTTCATATACGCTTTATTCGTGTTCACATTATGGCTCTGGTCGTTTTTATATCCACGCCTCCTAGTCGTATGTCCCCCGTGTTTGCCAGTCAGTTGGGAAAAAAATGTTACCCCTTACTTTTTGCGTGACTAGACTTGCCTCTCTTAGACCCACGTTAACTATAGCAGGACCAGCGGGTGTTTGTTTATGTTCGAATAGAGCAAACCTACCTTAAATATTAACTCCGCCTTTCCAAATGCTCGCCTTGTCGTACTCAAGGCTCGTGCCGTCGTGCAGAAAGCTTATACCGTCGTGCTTAAGTGGTTAAGTATCCCGTGTAAATGCATTCTTTTCTTTACTACACAGTTCCCTCTGTTCCTCCATATAATGGTACAATGTCAGTCCTTGTTCTTTGCTCCAGTGGTGCTTCGTTTCCTGGTTCTCTGTTCCGCTGAGGCTTCATCCCCTGGCTTAGTATCACGTTGCTCAGCACCGCTGTCCATGTCATCGGCCATGGTGGATGCATTCCCCCTTACCAACCCCTGCTCGTTCAAAGCGTGTGCTGGTTGGAGCTTGCTAGCACATGGGAAAACTTAGCCTCGAGTGATAGCAGTAGCTTAAAGAAGAGCCACTGGTGAGGGGGTCACACCCTGACGGCCTTCCTCCTTCACCCAACTCCTCTTGGCGTCCTCTCGAGTGCTTTCAGGCCACATTCCAGGAGTATGTTCCAGGGCCCTTCTCGAGTGTGTTGTGGTGGCACCCCTGACAAAGTGTTGGGGTCCTCCATGAATACGTTGCGCTCCCGTTCCTTCGTAACTTTTAGGCATTATCTGAGTCATGAGCCGTCCTCCCTCAATGTGTTCCTAGGGGAGAAGAGAGAGGGGGGTGTTCTCCCACCATCCTCGACTAGCATGCTGGAATCCTGCCTTGGATTCTGCATTCTCCCTGACTGTATCGAGTTGCCACCCAACCCTGTTTTGTCATTCTCCCCAAGTGCACCCTTGCTGAAGCGAGCATTGGCTCCCTCCATGGCTCTGTGCTGTGCCACACAATATATGTGTTGAACTAGCACGGTGCACCCTGGCCACTATGAGGTGATTGTTAATACGCAAACATGACGGTAATGGAAGTAATGTGTATATGTTGACACTGTCATGGATTCTCTATATATACTCACCGGCGTCAGGTAATAGTGTATACAAGGACATGGCCTTGGGCGATAGCTCATATCCAGACAGGGTCATGTGTGGGAACCTCAGCAGTGTTCTCTCACCTAAAGAGACATGTTCTCTCATAATACTGTAGAACAGAGTGACACTTAAGCCGCTTTATCTCTAAGGTCATCTTAAGCAGTTGTCCATTTGTTTTCTGATAATCTTTTCCAGTACCTTAGAGGCAACATTCGTCAATGAGACCAGTCTATAGTTCACTGCTAAGCAGAGGTCTGTAACACAGACTTGTAAAGGTAGGTCTGGAGAAATTGGGATACTCACTCCCTCTGTCGCTCTCACTGTTGTTAACCTCTGAGCGAAAACCCATTTTGAGACTTACTTTCATCCGAGTTCACTCCCTCCAAAAAAAAATGTTCGTGACGCCGGATCAAAGAACGGTCGTTGTCACTTTAGTAAAATTCGTAAACTATGTCTCTAACAAACCTCTCAGATGACGGGCCTGACTGCTAGCAACGCCGCCACGAAAAATCCGTAATAAGTGCGCAAAATATTCCAAGAACTTCTATAATAAATTTGGCGACGCCAGGTTAGACTGGCGTAATGCAGCTGCTGCTGCTGCTGCTGCCCCGCTGCTCTCTCTCTCTCTCTCTCTCTCTCTCTCTCTCTCTCTCTCTCTCTCTCTCTCTCTCTCTCTCTCTCTCTCTCTCTTTGTCTCTGTTTCTCCCTCCCTCTCCTTACGCTAATGTTCGTTGCCACTCACACATTTCACCGCCAGTAATGTGTTCAGGAGAGACTGCTGAAGCCTCTTCAACCATTTTGTAATACGACCCAGTCTTTTATCAACCACCTTTTTTCTTTCTTTTTTTTTAAACAGAATTTTTCCCACTCTCGGCTCCGTCTTTCCAGTCCACTCTCCTCACTCACCTCCTGCTTCCTCTTCCTCCTCCCTTTCTCACTCCTTCTCTTTCGAGTCGCTTTTGCTTCCTTCCTCCCACGGCCTTCCTCCACCTGACTCCCCTCGCCCTGCACTCCATGCCAGCACTCCACCCTCCCGCCCGATGTGTGATTGACACAGCCATCTGGTCGCTGTGCACTGAGGCCGCCCACCAGATACTCATATTGACGCACCAAATGTCACCTCCTCACACCCAGAGTCGATACTGTCTGCTCCATCTTGCTTATTTTTAATTCCTCATTCTCACCCAGCGTGACTCTCTTCTGCTGTGACTCTTAACAAGACGTCACATTTCCCCCTCCTCCTTCCCCCACCCGCCACGTGTGACTAACTTATGGTATTGTCCAGGCGACTCACCGCACGTGAGTCTACAGCTTTAAACTGTCCTTGCGTGGCGGGGCGACTTTTCAACAGGGGCTCTTGAAATGATACCTACCTACCTACCAACCTTCCCCCTCTCTGGCACATTCTTCTGCTCTGTTTTTCAAGGGATGGGACGAAGGAAGACAAACACGAGAGGCAGGACGGGGGTGGAAAAAAAAAAAAAGACATCGCCAGCACCGCCACCTGGAACACCTCATGTCTCAGTGAGGAGGAGGAGGAGGAGGTTGGGGGGGATTGCCTCACCACACGACCGATTCCTGATTCCAACTTTGCATATGCTCCTTATCTGATTATCTCCAGCGATCAGAACAGAACGGAGAGAGAGGGGTGGGGGGAAAGGGGAGAAAAGGGGGAGAAGGGGGGAAAAATATACGTAAGGGATAAATATTCACTTTTGAGACGTCAGGAAGGAACTGGTCGTTTGGAGTTTCATGGTGCGCGAACTGTTGCTGGTTGGCAGATCGACAAAAAAAAAAGGATTTAGTCGAGCACTTGTGTCCACACTGAGGATGGGGATAAGTAGGGAGTAAAGACCATCAGTGTTCACACGAAGGGAAGACGAGTCGTGAGTAGGAAATCTGTGTTTACATGAATGTGGGAGAAGAAGTACAGAGACCATGTGTGTTCACTCGAGCGGGTTGGCGACGATGATGTGCTGATACCCAGGGATGACTTCCACACAAGCCTTGGGAATAAGGATGTGAGGACACTGAGGCGGAAATGAGGAGGAGGAGGGAAGCCGTGCGAAGCGGGTTCAGCTCCTGATAAGACGTGAAGAACTCAACAAGACTTGAGTGACATCGAGGGATAGCAGATGAGGTGTAAGACGCGCCTCTCTCTCTACGTTTAAGGGGCAGCACTCACTGGCATGAGTGACGTGGGTAAGCACCACTCACTGTCAAGAGTGACGTGGGTAAGCACCACTCACTGTCAAGAGTGACGTGGGGAAACACCACTCCCACACAAGAGTGACGTGGGTAAGCACCACTCACTGTCAAGAGTGACGTGGGTAAGCATCACTCACAGTCAAGAGTGACGTGGGGAAGCACCACTCCCACACAAGAGTGACGTGGGTAAGCACCACTCACACACAGGAGTGACGTGGGGAAGCACCACTCACTGTCAAGAGTGACGTGGGGAAGCACCACTTACACGCAAGAGTGACGTGGGGAACGTCAGGGAATAAAAGACACTGGCTCGCAACAAGCCAGAACGTCTTCATCCCTTCCAGAAATCTACCGTCTCCATCTCACCCCCTGACTGACGCTAGCCCAACCACCTCCACCCTCCTAATAGCCTTCAGCGGCCAACCACTCACGCTCAACGAAACCCCAAGTGTATCAGACGTCGTAATTGACACAGACGTGACGTTCATCCCTCCCACACCACAAGCATTGACACAGAGGCCCACTGGATGCTTCTCGGACTTTCACTGTGTCACCCCTCGTGTTGTAGATATTGCTGTGACTACCACCACAATGGATATCCTGCAGTGAGTGCGGCTGTGAATATCACTGTCCCACTGGCTGTGACTTTACCTTGCGATCATCTTGCTATGAATTCGACGATACCACAGCGCCACCTGCTGTGATGTTCCTCCCTCTCTGTTAATTATCCCTCTGTAATTGCTGCTGTGCTAATTGCTGTGTGGCTATCCTAGTACAATCGTCCTGCTGTGACTGGTGCCACGACGGTTGCTGTGATATTCTCGGCCCTGAGCCACACCTCGGCCTCAGGTTTACTGCTGTGATATCATATTCATGTTTACCGTTGATTAAATGCGTCGTGAGGACAATAAGTGATAAAAATGGTGCTTCCAGATCTGCCGTGATTTTTGCCATTTTTGCTGACGTCAATAGATTCTAAACTCTTACGTCGATGGCTGAATTTATACTCGCCTATATTTCCCACCGGAGCTAAACCCAATACAATGTTGTTTTTTTTATTCTTTTTTCCTCATGTAATAAATAGAAAGGCTTCGTAGAACTACGAAGTAGGAGCTATATTTAATACCATCGTGCATAAATATATTTTCTGGCATACTTCAGGGAAATATTTTCGTCCGATTATATTTGTAAAATTGTAGAGTATTTTCGTTGACGCGTCTCGTCCAAAGGGGATTGCCTACCCCAATAGCGATGCTCATAGAACTCAACACGAGATTCATTAGCATCTGGAAAGGAGTTGGATCCTTCTCCCTTCGAGAATAACAAGTTAATGTAGTAATGAGCAATAAAAAACGGTGCCTGATTACATCTAATCAAGGTAATAAATGAAATTAATTGATGTATAATTATGAGATCTGTAGTTAAAATGGTAAATTGGAATATTCTACCTAAAAATATACCCGCGCGACCGATATTTTATTAAGTTTGCATTGCAACTTCAACAAGAGGGACTCTT
Source organism: Panulirus ornatus (assembly GCF_036320965.1). NCBI lineage: Eukaryota > Metazoa > Arthropoda > Malacostraca > Decapoda > Palinuridae > Panulirus > Panulirus ornatus. The sequence continues at coordinate 19,409,080 of NC_092275.1, forward strand.
TTATTTTTCTCTGCTTTACTTACATGCAAACAGGAGGATCCAACGTGTGCGTGTGTGTTGGAAGCCATTGTTCTGGGTGACTTTGTGGCTGCAAAGAGCAACTAATTTTTTTGTTTGTCTGTGTGTTTGTGCGTCTGTTACACCAGACCACAACGTCTGTGAGCAGGAGAAACAAAAGACATCAAACTTGGACAAAAGGCTTGATAGGTATTCCTGCAGATCAAAATACAATATTTTCTTCGTATATTTTTTCCCCTCCTCTTTTGTTCCGTTAGAGTTGGCCAAGAGGAAGAGGACGTGCAATGCTCAGTTTCGTGTGGAGTGGGAGCGTTAAGGTGCCAACAGCTTGGCTTAGGTTTCTTCATTCCTGTCATCCACTCAGGAGCATAAGACTCCGAAGGAGCATAAGGCTCAGTATCCACTTGGAGCATAACACTGTCTTTGATGAGCTTGGAGTATGATCCTTGATCTACCTGGAGTATAGGACTATCATGATCCACCTAGAGCATAAGTTTTATGTCCATTTGGACATGATCCACCCGGACCATAGTACAGTCATGGTCCACTTGAAGCATAACCCTTTTATGATCCACAGGGGGGCCACAGCACTCTCATGATCCGCTTCGAGCATGGCCTAGTCATGATCCACTTGAAGAATAGCACTGTTATGATACACCTTGCCATCATCCACATGGAGTATAACACTCTCATACACCATACGGGGCATAAATCGCACGATCCACTTGGAGCATAAAACCCTTCATGTACTTGGAGTATGACCCTCTCATGCTCAACCTAGGGCATACCTGGAGCATAACCCTTTCATGGTCTACCCAGAGCATACCTGGAGCATAACACTCTAATGATGTTGAACAACTGCATTTTTATACGTCCATCAAAGTAAGAGAATAACTTCACAGTTCAGTCTGCGCTCAAGTGAATAAATCTCAGATGAAAACTTTAGGGGTTAAAAGATATCTTTAGAGGAACAGTTGCATGGATATGTCAGCTCCGTAACCCCTTTCTGAGAATGGCAAAACTTCAGCGCGAAATACAAGCGCACGGGTGGCCGTAAAATACCTAAGAGAGCTCTTGGTAAAGTTAATGGATGCAGCCTCGTGTAACGGAGGCATTAATCAAAAAGATGTAATTGGAACGTAGGGAAATTAACTCCGAAACCAAGGTCACACAGTCTGTCTGCTGCTGGAATGACATTCTCCTCATGCTCAGACGAATGTAGGCTCCTCCAGGAGAGTTTACAAGGCATACTGGAGGACCTGGCTAGGTGGAGGAGCTGGCTAGTTGGAAGACGTGGCTTATTGGTAAAGCTGGCTAGTAGGAAGACCTGGCTTGTTGGAAGAGCTGGCCAGGTGGAAAACCTGGCTAATTGGAAGACCTGGCCAGTTGGAAGACCTGGCTGGTTGGAAGAGCTGGCCAGGTGGAAGACCTGGGCAATTGGAAGACCTGGCCAGTTGGGAGACCTGGCTAGTTGGAAGAGCTGGCCAGGTGGAAAACCTGGCTAATTGGAAGACCTGGCCAGTTGGAAGACCTGGCTTGTTGGAAAACCTGGCTAGTTGGAAGACCTGACACTTTTGGAGGATCTGGCCTGTTGGAAGACCCTGACAAGCTGGAGGACCTGGCAACTGCCGGGGCTGCAGACGCAAATCCTCCCACGACGGCTGACACGGTCAAAACAGAATAGAATGCAGCGAATGACTCCCCTTTTCAAGAAATTAAGTAGCAGCGGATTATGTGATCAACGCCAAAGAAAACTGAGGCAGTGTCCTTGGGGGAGAAAATATCGTAAAGAAACTTGTCAAAGCATTGCATTAATTTTCCTGACGTACCTCGAGACTACACACAACCAGAACAATCATCTCGACAGATAATCGAAACTCCTAAAGAAAAGCAATTGAGCCCAAGAAGTGGACATATGCAGAGTTGCTGATGGTACTAATATTGCTGACATCACTGTAGTAAGCTGCTGGTCTCTAAGAAAACAAATGAGAAACAATAAGACAATAAGGATTCAGTAACTGCTTCTGAATAGAGAGAAAAAGGGTTTCATCTCTCAGAGGCTGGACGTTAACTTTTGCAGCGCTGATGAAAAACCATATAGCTATAAGGAGGTGGTCACACCCGTGCTGTAACATGCTATATATACCAACAAGAAGAGCCTTCCTCGATCTGGAGTCCACGTACTTTCCCTAAGCAATCATGTGTTTTTACCTTTCTCGATGCAAACCAACAGGAGGGCCTGTCTCCACTGCACCAATGTCCAAGGATGCTGAGAAAGTTGCTGTAAAAACTATGCACAATATTCTTGGGACGAAAGGAGGTACACGGTTTTGACAAGGTTCCATGACTGTGCAAGCTGTGGCACTGTTGGGAAAATTTTCTGGAAAACGTGAAAAAGAAAACTGGTTCAATTTCTTTTTCTCACTGGAGATTGAAACACTAGCTGATGCTCACGTCCAAGACACCGACGAAAATGGACGAGGTCAGCCACGCAAGAGAGGCCCGTCATACCCGCCACCTTTGTGTGTCAAGAAAACTGGACCGCCTGGAGTAGACATAAAGAAATCTGAAATGGCCGTGGCGCCATCTATTCTGCAAATATCCGGCGGGAAGTGAGCCGTTGACCGCAGGAGAATCTGCATTGCATGAGCATATTCCGTGCCCTTCTGCCGACCTTTATCTGCGGGTCAGGCACACATACTGATGCAACAGCACTCACCTACATCAAAAGAAGGGACAACCCGGCTGGAAAATAGTGGTGTGTTGATGCCCTCAACATCAAAGCCCTAGTCACGTCCCGGATCAATCTCTGAGCTTGGTTAGGTAGAACTGGCATGTCTTCAGCAAGCAGATCAAAAGGATTTACTAACACAGACTTGTATCTGTGCACAGGACATGGTTAGGATTACCCACAAGAAGCCACCACTGGTTCAGCTGAGGTAGATATTTTGAGAAATCTCGACTCTTTCTTTCTCCTTTGGTTTTTTCTGTTCGTAAACCTCAACACCTGTCATGTCACAGTACACCTGAGGTTTTTTTTTGAAGGTGTCTATCATGCGCAAAGATAGCGACATGGTGCTCTGACACGGTCGATCTTGTAGATCCGCACCGATGAGCATCTCGGTATGTAATGGCCAACATGTCGAGATAATATAATCAGTATCGATTACATTTCACTGGCCTTCGCTACACACATCAAACGTCTAGCTGCCTTAGCTCCGAGGAGGATCTGCTGTATTTGGATGATACAAAGTTTGTAAAATGTATCTCAAACTTCATTGTAATGTGTAATCAAGTCTATGGATGATGCGAATTCCCTCTGCAATGTGACCATTAAACCCCAGCACTTGATGTTAGTCTATGGTCTTCAGTCACGAATAAATGTACATGTAACACAAGTCTATCTTTTAGGGAGTGAATTCATTTTCTTAGTCCGCCATGAATTTGTAGAGAGAACGTCGGATGGCCGATGATAAATGATAAACCATTGAAAAATAAAAAGGTGATTTACTTATTTTTCAATGAGAGATAAATATCCACGAGGTGGGATAAATTACCAGTAAATAGAAAGAGACGGAGTCTCCTGCTGTGTGTCCCTGACCGAAAATTCACAGTGGATCCCGAGACAAGAAATGTGAAAAGACGGATATATTTTTTTTCTTCTTTTCGGAGCGCAAGACGTGGGCTCTGGCAGAATCTGTATATCCTAAAATAAACATATGATCCGAGTTTTCTTTTTTTTTTTATTCGTGCACCGAGGTAAGGCAACGTACTGCTGTGCTCCTGGGATTTTTACGATGGTTTCTCTGACGTGGCTCCAGCTGTGACTGACTGTGACTCTCCTGCTGTGACTAATGCTGCGATTCCCTCGCTCTGACTGATGCTGTGACTTCTCCTGCTGTGACTGCTGCTGTGGATCTTCCTGCTGTGACTGCTGCTGTGAGTCCTCCTGCTGTGACTGCTGCTGTGGATATCCTGCCGTGACTGCTGCTGTGAATCCTCCTGTGACTGCTGCTGCGACTCTTCCTGCTGTGACTGCTGCTGTGGATCTCCTGCTGTGACTCCTCCTGTGACTGCTGCTGCGACTCTTCCTGCTGTGACTGCTGCTGTGGATCTCCTGCTGTGACTCCTGCTGTGACTGCTGCTGCGACTCCTCCTGCTGTGACTGCTGCTCTGGATCTCCTGCCGTGACTGCTGCTGTGACTCCTCCTGCTGTGACTGCTGCTGCGACTCTTCCTGCTGTGAATGCTGCTGTGACTCCTGCTGTGACTGCTGCTGCGACTCTTCCTGCTGTGACTGCTGCTGTGGATCTCCCTGCTGTGACTGCTGCTGTGAGTCCTCATGTGACTGCTGCTGTGACCCCTCCTGCTGTGACTGCTGCTGTGGATCTCCTGCTGTGACTTCTCCTGTGACTGCTGCTGCGACTCTTCCTGCTGTGGCTGCTGCTGTGAGTCCTCCTGTGACTGCTCCTGCGACTCCTCCTGCTGTGACTGCTGCTGCGACTCTTCCTGCTGTGACTGCTGCTGTGGATCTCCTGCTGTGACTGCTGCTGTGACTCCTCCTGTGACTGCTGCTGTGACCCCTCCTGCTGTGACTGCTGCTGTGGATCTCCTGCTGTGACTGCTGCTGTGAGTCCTCCTGTGACTGCTGCTGCGACTCTTCCTGCTGTGACTGCTGCTGTGGATCTCCTGCCGTGACTGCTGTGTTAAGTAAGTGGCAAAGTCGGTGGATTCTGAAGTACTATAACCCGAGGTTGAACAGCTTCTGAGAAGCTGTTCATCCCACGGGAAGAATTTTCTCCCATGAATATATTCATACGCGAATCACACAGACACAGGTAGTGGGAGTGATGGAGGGACACGGAACGGGATATTCATACAGGAATCATGAATACACAGGTGATGGGGTGTTAAGAGGGCTATGGAGCGAGGTGTTTGTTCTCTGATGAATCATGAATATCCTAGTAAGGGAGGGGGGAGTGTGCTCAAGAAACGCAGGTTAGGATATTCATATAAGAATCATACATATACAGGGAGTGGGGATGATAAGGGGGATATACGACTCAATATTCATGCATGAATCATATACGCGTAGGCATAAGGGTTCTGGGAGAGAACACGGGAGGGAATATTCATACATGAATCACACATACCTGAGCAGGAGGATGTTCGTCTCAGAAAAATGATATTCAGACGTGAATCATACAAATTCATTTGGTGGGGGCACGATATTCATACATGGGTCATACATACACAGCGGGTAGAGGCGCTGCAAGACACACACACACACACCCACACACACACACACACACGCAGGTTAGAGGGACGTAAGTATGCATATCCAAATGTGAATCATACATGCACAGGAGGAATAAAGCACCGTATTAATAGGGTTATCATACATATACAGGCGATAGATGTGCTAGAGGAACTAGGGGGATGAGGTGAGGTGTTCATACGTGAATCCTTCATCACAGGTAGTGGGGTTTCAGGAGCAACACGAGGTACGATATTCCCACATGAATCATGGAGGCACAGGGGATGGGGCGGAGGTACTGGAGGAATACAGGACGTGATATTCACAAGTGAATCATATACACGCAGACACTGGGAGTGGTGGGGGGGGTTGGTGCTTAAGAGACACGGGTCAAGGTATTCATACAAGAGTCATACATGCACGGGCAGCGGCGGGGTTGCTGGCCAAACATGGAGGCACGATATTCATACATGAATCATACAAACACAAGCAATGGGAGGAATACTTAGAGGGAATATTTCCATGTGAATCATACATACACGGGCTGTAGGGGAGTTTTTGAATCATGGGACGAATTTATTCATTCATGAATCATACATACAAAGAAAATGAGGGTGCTGGAGGGCGCAGGACTCAATATTCATTCATGAATCATATATACATAAAAAGAGGGTGCTGGAGGGTGTAGGACACAATATTCATTCATGAATCATATATACATAGAAAATGAGGGTGCTGGAGGGTGTAGGACACAATATTCATTCATGAATCATATACACATAGAAAATGAGGGTGATGGAGGGTGTAGGACACAATATTCATTCATGAATCATATATACATAGAAAATGAGGGTGCTGGAGGGCGTAGGACACAATATTCATTCATGAATCATATACACATAGAAAATGAGGATGCTGGAGTGTGTAGGACACAATATTCATTCATGAATCATATACACATAGAAAATGAGGGTGATGGAGGGTGTAGGACACAATATTCGCACAAGATTCATGAAAAAAAAAACATTGAGAAGTAAGGGGATTAAGTTCAGAGAACACGATGTTCATTCGTGAATCATACTTACGTAGACAGTGAGGGCGTTGGAGGGGTCACAGAACACGATACTCATACGTGATTCATACATACATTGACAGGGAGGAGGTTGAAGGCCTACAGGACACGATATTCATACGTGAATCACACATACGTAGACAGTGATGGTGGTGGAGGGTGTAGGATCCAATATATCTTCGTGAATCATACATACATTGACAATGTGTTTGTTGGAGGTTGACAGGACACAATACTCATACGTGAATCATACATACATGTAGAGTAATGGTGTTGGAGCCAAAGGACACAACATTCATATGTGAATCATACATAAGGGGTAAGAGTATTGAAGGCTCAGAGAATACTATATTCATACGTGGATCATACATATATACACAGTGAAGGTGTTGGAGGGTATCACAGTACACGCTACTCATTCGTGATCCATACATATACAGGCAGTGGAGGGAGCTGTATGATTCATGCGTGAATCATACATACCCAGGCAGTGATGGTGTTGGAAGACCCCGGGTGGGGGAAGGTGGTAGGAGAGCGCTGGGGTGAGCCTACCTTCCCCAGCTAATTATTGGAGGTCAAGAATCCTGTGCGCTGGGCGTCAGGCACACAGTAAACAGGGTCTCCACGTCTGACCCCAGTGCGTTCGAGTTCAGGGGTTTGCACGCACTCCTAAGAGGCTGTACGCAGACCCCCCCCAAGTGAGACGTATGTTTCCCATGAAGATCTACGCTCCCCAGGAGGATTCACGCACCCTGGGATGACATACGCATCCCAAGGAGACATGCGTATCCTCGGAGAGACATAGAGACCCACAGGAGGATATGCGTACCCCCAGAATTACTTACGCACCCCAAGGGTGACACATCTCAGGGAGATGTACGTAAATTCTATCGAGACTCGCACCCCTAGAGAATATACGCATTATCACGAGAATATACGCATCTTTGAGAGGAAGTTGGTACTCCCGTACTTTCGTTTTCTCTCAATTATGTGTCTTATCTTTTGCAACTGGTTTCGTCAGCTTGACTCAATCACTGTCGGGCCACACAGAGGCGTCATTCACTGTCAGGTCTTCCAAGGCCGTATTTCACTGTTAGGTGCTACAAAGGCGTCATTCACTGTCATGCCATAGAGTGGTGTCATTCACTGCCATCGCATACAGAGGTGTCATTCACTACCAGGTCATACGGAGGTGTCATTCACTACCAGGTCATACAGAGGTGTCATTCACTACCAGGTCATACAGAGGTGTCATTCACTGCCAGGTTATACAGAGGTGTCATTCACTACCAGGTCATACGGAGGTGTCATTCACTGCCATCTCATACAGACGTGTCATTCACTACCAGGTCATACGGAGGTGTCGTTCACAGCCTGGTCACACAGAGGTGTCATTCACTGACAGGTTATACAGAGGTGTCATTCATTTACCGTCAGACCACTGAGAGGTGGCATTTAGTACCAGGTCATACATAAGTGTCATTCACTACCAGGTCATACGGATGTGTCATTCACTGCCTGGTCACACAGAGGTGTCACTGTCACGCACAAGTGTCATTCATCGCCAGAGCTTTACATAGGTAGAAATACAATACTAATACCTTCCACTAAATCTCTCGTAGAAATCACCCCTTTTCCCTCATACCTGATCCAACGTAAACGGAGCCTCGTGAGAGACCTTATACATTGCAATCATACACGTCTTACCCAAGACAAGGAGACACATGGTGCATCTAAGTCATCTTCAGTGGTTTCGCATGAGACATACCTCCCTCCCTACATGGCTATACGTCAAGATTTCGCCCTGCCTAAACCAGGTACCCATCTTATCGACCTACCCCTAAGGGGTGGATGAACAGCTGGGTTGACAGTGGACCGAATGCCAAAACCAGGATTCGAATCTATACCTTCGACTATGGACGGCTCGTGAATGCGTCACAGTCAGGGAACGCTAACCTCCAAACCACGGAGGACCCATCACATCCTTCGCCAGTATCTTTCCCTACTTGTTCCTCCTACACCAGCATCGGCGACAGCCTGACGCTACACCAATACCAAGGGCAGGTAGGGTGGCTGGTCTTGAGGACTATCAACTTGCTGGAGCCATTCAGGCTATCGAAGTCTACCTCACACAGAACGAGAAGTCTTTAACACCTTCTTCGAGGGTAATCCCAAGGCCGCATACTCTTCCAAAAGTATTTAACACCTTCGAGGACAATCCTAAGGCTGCAGACACTCCTAAAAGTATCTAACACCTTCTTCGAGCGTAATCCTAAGTCCGTATACACTCCCAAAAGTCTTCAACGTCTTCCTCGAGGGTAATCCTAAGGCCGCATGCTCTCCCAAAAGTATTTAACACCTTCGAGGGTAATCCTAAGGCCCCATACACTCCCAAAAGTATCTAACACCTTCTTCGAGCGTAATCCTAAGGTCGTATACACTCCCAAAAGTCTTTAAAACCTTCTTCGAGCGTAATCCTAAGGCCGTGTACACTCCCAAAAGTCTTTAACACCTTCCTCGAGGGTAATCCTAAGGCCCCATACACTCCCAAAAGTATCTAACACCTTCTTCGAGCGTAATCCTAAGTTCGTATACACTCCCAAAAGTCTTTAACGCCTTCTTCGAGGGTAATCCTAAGGCCCCATATACTCCCACAGTGTGAAACCCTTTCCAATATACCAGCTTCCCATGGGTGATCTTAAACCCACAACTCAACCCTCTTACATCAACACCTCGGTATTGCCTGAATCGCGCCACGATATATATACGCCCGAGAGGGCCTTTTGTTAGTGGCGCGTCGCATCTCAGCCGTCGGGAAATACACTACCACCACCTCTCGTCGCTCCTCGATCTCTGACCACCAGCATTACCCTGTAAGAACTCGAGCTGACGGAGGATCTCTTGGTCACCATCGTTTTCTTTTTTTTCTTTCTCATAAAAAAAATGGGATTCTATACTCGAATAATTTTTTTTTTCTTTCGTTTTTCTCCAATTTTTTACCCCCAAACCGTAAAATCTCACATCCCCCATTGTTTTCTACCCCATTTCTCCTCGGATCTTTTCACCCCTTCTTCCCTACTCTTCCCTTTCCCTTCCCAGTCCCTCCCTCCACGCCACTCTGGGCGCAGCAGGGATCACATGGAGGCTACTGGACCCCGAGAGGATGCGAACCCAGCGTTGTGGAGAGAGAGAGAGAGAAGGAGAAGGTGAGGAAGGGGGAGCAGCAGAAGCGACAGGAGGCTGGGGATGATCCTGGGAATAAAACGCTGGTAGTGAGACGAGTCTGAAATATGCAGGTGTACCGCTCGGGTTTCCACAGCTGTGGGGGAGGGGAGCTGAAAGTACTATATAGATAGATAGAGAGATAGATAGATGGACAGACAGAAAGATAAATAGAGAGAGAGAGAGAGAGAGAGAGAGAGAGAGAGAGAGAGAGAGAGAGAGAGAGAGAGAGAGAGAGAGAGAGAGAGAGTATTCCCTGCGTGTCGTAGAAGGCGACTAAAAGGGGGCGGGAGCGGGAGGCTGGAAATCCTCCCTTCCTGCATTACTTTCCAAAAGTGAGGAATTTTCCCTCTCAGTGTTCAGTCATCTGCTCTTGACGCCACCTCGCTCACGCGGGAAATGGCAAGTACGTATGACAAAAAATGTCCATGTATGACCAAGGGGAGAAAATCCTCGCATGGCTCCTTTTTCTATTCCTACCTTTGGGGAGTGATGACATAGGCAAGGTGGATTTCCAGACTCCATGCCTCCGCTCCCGCCCTTCCTATTCGCCTTATGCTACGCGCGGGGGAACCGTGGTTACTATTCTCTTTCCTTTATCCACTTTCCTCTATCCTCCAAGGGACGATGAAAAATAGTTATCCCCGTTTTCTAAAACACCATAATGTAACTTCCTCGCAAAACACATTTTAATGTAATTTCCAGCTGAAGGGGAGACAGTCAACAACATGGTTCCTCCATTCCTAAAAAAAGATTATGGTGGTGATTCTTTGTACACAAGGTGAAAACAGTATATATCATTACGTCTCATTCCCCATTTTTCATGAGATCTGGCCTTGGGAAATATCCCTCTTATGATCTCTTAAGAAAACGCTATTCAAAATTCTAAAAATGAAAATTCTAAAAATTTAAATGAATTCTTTATGATCTCGTAGGAAAACACGATTTAAAGATCCTAAAAGAATAAAGAATAAAAATCAAACGAATGCTTTATAATCTCGCAAGAAAACACGATTTAAAAATCCTAAAAGATAGAAAAAAAAAAAAAAATAGAAAAATTAAATTTAAAAAAGAAAGAAATCTAATAAAAACACATTCTTCCCTGATTCTTTTTTTTTCACAGAACACACAAAGATTTTTTTTTTTCGTTTTCACAACACCCGAATTTAATCAGACCTTCGACAGCAACTCTTGGGGAAAAATACAGAAACTTCAGAAGTTATGCGATTCTTTCCATACACATTTTTTCCCTCCCCCTTTGAGAGATTGGCCGGCCACAAATGCACGGTGATAGGTTAAAAGGCTCCTGTCACATCCTAGGATTTACCAGTTTTTCCCGGTAATTACTCCCAGTGACATTAGGGGGCCCGTTTCCTCCTCCTTACCCCCCTCCCACCCCCCTTCCGTCACTTTTATCGGCGGGAGGAGGAAGGGGGTGTGTTACGGTGTGTTACGGTGTGACGGGAGGTTGGGCTAGGTGTGAGGAGAGGGTGAGTGGGACGGGGTTGTTTGACGGGAGGAGGGGTGGGTGTGAAGAGGGACCACTTTCCTCCCATCATTTCTATCTGTGGGAGGAGGACGTGTTACGGTGTGACGGGGGAGGGGTACTAGGTCAGGCGTGACGGGAGGGTAAGCGAGGTGTGAGGAGATGAGTGTTACGGGTTTGGTGTGATGGGGAGGTGTGACGGGAGGGTGGGTATGACGGGAGGGGTCAGTGTGTGACGGGAGCGTGGAGGTGTGCGAGGAAGGTGAACGGTGACGGAAGAGCAGGTGTGACAGGTATGTAGAGAGTGGTGCGTGACGGGGGAACACAGTCAAAAAGGAATGATATGTCTGACAGGAAAGACAGATGTGACAGGAGGAACAAATGCGACAGCACAAACGTGACGGGAAAACTAGGACGAGCAGGAAGAGTGCGAGGGTGGAAGCAGGTGTAGACTTAGAGCGAAGATGTGATGGTTAAAAGTGAACAGGTGTGACGGGGAGGACAGATGTGATCATGAAGCCATGTGTGACGCTGAGCAGAAGTGCCCAACAGACCAAAGGAACGGGAGAACAGGTATGTGACGCTGGGTAGCAGTGCCCAACAGAACCGTGGAACGGACGAGCAAGGTACATTTAACGGGGAGGAGACTCATGTCCAACAGCAGGTATGTCAGAATTCACACATCTGTCTTGGCAGACAGATGTGTCACACGCTATTCCCAAGACCTCACATACTCCCTGTGGAGGCCTGTCGTCTGCAAGCTCCTTTGGCCCTGAGACCTCCACACACCTCCCTGTTAAACTCTCACTCTCTTAAATCATTTCCCCAAAACGTATCACTATATTTTCCAAGCAAAATAGTGTGTCCAGTGTCAATTGCGATTCGCTGGGGCTTATATTCTACTCGAATAGATCTGTATTTTTTTTTCCCAAACTTCCTAACCGCATTTTATTTGCATGGAGTGCATTTCATCTGCATGTTTCCAGATGTAATATAATCGTGCCCATTTCTGTCCTAGCCTATGTGGAAGCGCCACACACACACACACACACACACACACACACACACACACACACAACGTTCTATGAGAAGGGAATTCGGGCTGGAAAGACTTATATGGGGCCATGATGAAACGCCCCCTTCCCTTCCCTTCTCTTCCAGGCAACATCACCATACGTCTGGGTGGGTACAACTCACCCATTTACCCATTCATTGGACCGATTTGACTCTAATAATACCAAACTCCTCCTTTTCCATCTTTCCCTTAATGGAACATCGAATGACGTGGAGGTACTCTCCCTGATTGGAGTTTAAGGATTTCTTTTACGACAGGGGAAGGCCGGCCTGCATGATGGAGCGGGGGAGGGGGCTGGGTTGTGGTGGCGAGAGAGAGAGAGAGAGAGAGAGAGAGAGAGAGAGAGAGAGAGAGAGAGAGGCGAATCCTATAGGCTGAGGATTCTGTCTACAATACGGGGGTATATATATTTCCCCCCCCCCCCCCCCCCCCGAAGGTCTTACACGACAGGTCACATGCAAAAGTAATACATCATACTACCACGAACAAATTTTCTGCTCGTCAAAAGAATTGCAGTCAACAAAACAAAAAAAAAGGCAGCCAAAAAAAATCTACACACACAAAAAAAAAAGACTTCACTCCAACAAATATTTCTCACTCCCAGAATAATTCGCTCTGCAGTAAAAATGTTCTGTTCAAAAATTCGCTCCATAAGAAAAAAAAAAAATTCACAAAAATTTCGCAGTGCAACGAAATTTTTCTACTCAATAATTCGATCTGCGACTGAATTTTTTTTTTTCTCACACCTGAAAATTTCCCTGTGCAGCATTTCTCCTTTTCCCCTTCGTATAAGATCTGGATCAAGATTGGAATCCGTATAGAAGTGTCATACATAAATTTTACTGAATTCTATTTTCTCCATTTTCTTTTTATATATAGGTCCAGGTGACGGATAACAGCCCTGAACATGACCAGAACCTTAAACTAAATATAGAAAAGGAAGAAGGGGATTAGATGAATAAAGACAAAAGACGAAAAAAATAATCTAAGTGTATCTTAGATGGTCTATAAGAAAGGATAAGATAGAGAAGAAATGACAAAAGGGATAAAAACAATCTAAGAGTATCATATGAAGGATACTATGATAAAGAAGCAAAGACAAATATAATCTAAGAGTATTATATGAAGGATAATAAGAGAGAGAACTATAGACAAAAGTGGAAAAAAAATACAATCGAGTGTCTAATACTAAGGATAAGAAGATAGAAATGTAAAGACGAAAGAGGAAAAAAGTAATCAAAGTGTTACATGAACGAAAGATAGAAAACTAAAGACAAATACAGGAAAAAATAATCTAAGAGTATTATATGAAGGATAATAAGAGAGAGAACTAAAGACAAAAGAGGTAAATATAATCAAAGTGTCCTATACTAAGGATAAGAAGATAGAAAAGTAAAGACAAAAGAGGAAAAATATAATCAAAGTGTCTTATATTAAGGATAAGAAGATAGAGAGGTAAAGACAAAAGAGGAAAAATATAATCAAAGCGTCTTATACAAAGGATAAGAAGATAGAAAAGTAAAGACAAAAGAGGAAAAATATAATCAAAGTGTCTTATACAAAGGATAAGAAGATAGAAAGGTAAAGACAAAAGCGGAAAAATATAATCAAAGTGTCTTATACTAAGTTAGGATAAGAAGACAGAGAAGTAAAGACAAAAGAGGAAAAAAGTAATCTAAGATTGCTATATGAACGAGAAGATAGGAAACTAAAGACAAAAGAGAAGGAAAAAAAGTATTCTAAGAGTGTTATATGAAGGAAAATAAGATAGATAAAGGACAAAAGAGAAGAAAAAAATAATCTAAGATTACTATATGAAGGATAAGATAGAAAAGAGAAGAAAAAAATCTAAGAGTATCATATGAAATATGATAAGACAGAAAAGTAAAAACAAAAGAGGAGAAAAAAAATAATCTAAGAGTCTTCATAACCTAGTCATGTCTTCCATGGTGAGCAACGCTTCACAACAGGAGCAAATCCCTTTTTACAAAGGGGTCCTCCCAGTCCCCATTCTATTTCTCCTTTGATGTGGCAATTCCTCCTGAAGCAGTAATCCCCCTTGAAACACACCACTTACCTTACACAATATGAATCCCTCCCGCAGCAAAGTAATCCCCCACACCTTCCTAATCCCATCCCGTGTAGGAGAGTAATCACTTGAAAATAAGATAAATCTCCCTCATCACAGCAAATCCCCCCTCTCCTTCTCCCACCTCAAAGTCTCCCTGAACACAAAAATCCCCCACCTACAACACTGTGCATCCTGCTTCAAGCACAAATCTTTCTCGTGCAACTCAAGATGTTTTCCCTTTTGCAGCTCTGCAGCATTTGTCGGGGGAGGCTAGGTATCAAATGAATTTTCATGCAATGTATCGTATTTAATCGCTTCTGTCAATGCCTTTAAGGTGTCTTCTTACAATATGTCGTTTTAGATCGCTTCTGTCAATGCCTTTAAGGGGTTCACATGAAATATATCGCTTTCAATCGCTTCTGTCAATGACTTTTGAAGTATTTTATTGGAACATATCGTTTCTAATCACTTATGTCAACGCCTTTGAAGGTTTTTTTTTCTTGCAATGTGTCGTTTTGAATCACTTTTGTCAATGCCTTTATGGCGTTTTCTTGCTATATATCGTTTTGATCACTTCTTCCGATATCTCTAAGGTATTTTCTTGCAATACGTCGTTTTAAATCACTTCTGTCAATGGCTTTTAGGTATTTTCTTACAATATATCGATTTTTCATAATTTCTGTTGGTCTTTAAGGTTTTTTCTTGCAATA
>NC_092275.1:19428989-19491489 GCF_036320965.1 Panulirus ornatus
CACGGGGAAAATGAAACACAAGTTCCCAAGTACACTTTCGTGTAATAATCACATCAACAGGGGAGATACAAGACAGAAATATAAGTCAGTTGATGTGATTATTACACGAAAGAGCACTTGGGAGCTTATCGTGTTTCATTTTCCCCGTGGACTCATAGGAATATATATATATATATATATATATATATATATATATATATATATATATATATATATATATATATATATATATATATATGTATATATGTCCATCCTTTACCCAACAGACCCCTCTTTCCAGGCATCCCTCACTGCACCCAGAACATCTGCCTTTCTCCTATCTTGTGGCTCACTTCAACTGCTATGGCTCCAAACGCTATCAAGTCCACTTCTAGTTGCCTTAAGCAATATCGTTTTTCCAGGTTTTCTCTGATTCAAAAACACCATCAAACCACCCTATCTTGCCCTCCAATTGCACCTCATCAATTTACTATTATAAACAATAACTATCAACTTCCTCCTTTCGCACAGTTATTTTAGCTTGGAAATCAGCGACTGGATTTCTCCCTCGAGTATGCCACCAGAGCCGCGTCATCTGCAAACAGCAACAGACTCACTTCCCAGACGCCCCCACCTTCAGCTTACTGTGGGATGTTTATGTGTGTTTGCTTTCAATTCTTTTTCCTTTGTATTGTAGCAGCATTTTACATGTGTTGGGTTCCATCTTTGTACCTCGTCTGTCACACAGTATTCATTTCGACTGTCACTACATTTACCTGGCCTTCAATTAACCTGGTCCAGTTGTCCAAAACGTCACTGTTATAGAGATCTTTCATCACATCTCTTCTGCCGCTTTGCCTCGCGTTTTACTGCGTCCTGTGGGAGAACAGCTCACCTCACAGTTACAAAGAGCTCCGAAACATTCAATTGCTCAGGACACGCATCGTGATTATGTTTTCCACGGCCTTCTGTTCTTTTAATGAGGGGTAACTGTGGATATGGTATTCCGGCTCTGGATGTAAATTACGTTGGTCAGGCACATTATTTTGTCGTCCATCAAAGGACTGTGTTCAACGTCGGTTACACAAGTGGGAGGATCATCATACAGACGAATAATCTAGTCTGAGTGCAGCATATGTAATGACACAGACGATGAGGGGGAAAAAAACTCAGCTCTACTCAATTGTGCCTTTTAAAAAAAACTACAATACGAATTGAAGTAGTGCCTCAGAGTCTATACTGTAGCACGAATTGAAGTAGTGCCTCAAAGTCTATACTTGTCTAACTGTGGCACAAATTGAAGTAGTGCCTCAAAGTCTATATTGGTCCGGCTGTAGCACAAATTGAAGTAGTGCCTCACAGTCTATATTGGTCCAACTGTAGCAAGAATTGGAGTAGTGCCTCAAAGTCTATACTTGTCTAACTGTGGCACAAATTGAAGTAGTGCCTCAAAGTCTATACTGGTCCAGCTGTAGCACGAAGAGAAGTAGTGCCTCAAAGTCTATACTGGCCCAACTGTAGCACGAATAGAAGTAGTGCCTCAAAGTCTATACTGGTCCAACTGTAGCACGAGGAGGAGTAGTGCCTCAAAGTCTATACTGGCCCAACTGTAGCACGAATCGAAGTAGCGCCTGAAAGTCTATACTGTCCAACTATAGCACGAATTGGAGCAGTGCCTCAAAGTCTATACTGGTCCAAAAGTAGCACAAACTGAAGTAGTGCCTCAAAGTCTATACTGTCCAACTATAGCACGAATTGAATTAGTGCCTCAGAGTCTATACTGGTCCAACTGTAGCACGATTGAAGTAGTGCCTCAAAGTCTATACTGGTCCAACTGTAGCACGAACTGAAGTAGTGCCTCAGAGTCTATATTGGTCCGGCTGTAGCAGCAAGAGTGCAGAGTCTACATGCAGTGCTTGCAGCACACGCAGGATCAATCTACTCCGAGGGCACTACACTCCAGACCCCTATCTCACTGGCTGCCACTAACGAGATTATCTCAGGTGCACACCTAACCCCATCCCATAGGGTCTGGCTTTGCCAGACTTCTTCTTTTGTATTAAATTTCGTGCCAGACTGGAGAGGTGGGCTCCAGTGTTTGGCCCGAAATATTAGAAATTTAGAGATCTCTTTATCTATTTTTCCTGTGTGTGTGTGTGTGATTTTATATATATATATATATATATATATATATATATATATATATATATATATATATACATATATATATATATATATATATATATATATATATATATATATATATTCTTTCTTTCAAACTGTTCGCCGTTTCCTGCGTTAGCGAGGTAGCGTTCAGAACAGAGGAGTGGGCCTTTGAGGGAATATCCTCACCTGGCCCCCTTCTCTGTTCCCTCTTTTGGAAAATTAAAAAAAACAAAAAAACGAGAGGGGAGGATTTACAGCCCCCCCGCTCCCTCCCCTTTTAGTAGCCTTCTACGACACGCAGGGAATACGTGGGAAGTATTCTTTCTCCCCTACCCCCAGCGATATATATATATATATATATATATATATATATATATATATATATATATATATATATATATATATATATATATATATATATATATATATATATTATATATATATTTATTTTTTTTTTAACTATTCGCCATTTCCCGCTTTAGCGAGGTAGCGTTAAGAACAGAGGAATGGGCCTTTGAGGGAATATCCTTACCTGGCCCCCTTCTCTGTTCCTTTTGGAAAATTAAAAAAAAAATAATGAGAAGGGAGGATTTCCAGCCCCCCGCTCCCTCCCCTTTTAGTCGCCTCCTACGACACGCAGGGAATACGTGGGAAGTATTCTTTCTCCCCTATCCCCAGGGATATATATATATATATATATATATATATATATATATATATATATATATATATATATATATATATATATATACATATATATATATATATATATATATATATATATATATATATATATATATATATATATATATATATATATATATATATATATATATATATATATTCTACGTCACAGTCACCAGTCACAGACATAAGCTTTCGCTGAGGGCATAGAAAAATTGGCCAAAGAAACAGTGAAGACAGAAAGTTACCCTCCCAGTCTTTTAACGGGCCGAAAAGAAAGAGAAAAAAGAAAGAAAGAAAAAGAAAAAAGCGAGGGTAAGAAAGAGAGAGAGCAAGTGTGAAGATGAGAAACAAAGTCCTTGGCACACCCAACACTCCTCATTCTCTTCCTCATTCTGAATCAGAGAGAGAGAGAGAGAGAGAGAGAGAGAGAGAGAGAGAGAGAGAGAGAGAGAGAGAGAGAGAGAGAGAGAGAGAGAGAGAGAGAGAGAGAGAGAGAGAGAGAGAGAGAGAGAGAGAGAGAGAGAGAGAGAGAGAGAGATTAGCGTATTTGCTACCTGCAGGGCGACGGTAAGACTACCTTGGGTGCTCGAAATCTTGATGAAACAGAAGAAAAGACTAGCTAGCCTTACACGCTGAAGGTGTATGAGGGTTCCGGGCACCATTTCAACACTCCTTTGTCAGGACGGAGTACTTCCCCAGGAGGTTCCTGTCGACACACAGGGGGCCTCCACGGTGTAATGGTCAGTGCCGCTAACCATGAGTGAGCACGGTATGGTCCGGGGTCAAACCTGCTTTGGGTTCGAGTCCTAGACGTGGCAGTTGGCCTACACCCAACCCAGGTGTTTATCCACCCGTCGGAACTAGTCGGTAAATGGGTACCTGGCTCAAGCTGGTGTGTGTGTGTGTGTGTGTGTGTGTGTGTGTGTGTGTGTGTGTGTGTGTAACTGGCGATGTCTCTCGTAGAAGTCGATTTGTCAGCGGACGAGAGTTTGCACGTGTGTGGCTGCACGAGTCTCGCGTCTCGCTCATGTGTCTTGCTCGCCAGGCATGATATCAGCCTCACCTTCGTACACTCTTCAGTATCAACATCTTACCACAACACCACCCCACGAGCCCACAGGAGCCCTGCTAACCTCTGGTCTCACGGGGACGACCCGGACTCAACTCCTTGCCGCCAACTCCCACGCCACTAACTCTGATCATTTTCTTAAAATGAATCCCACCCTGTGTTCGACACACTTTTAATCCTCATTTCAATATCAGTCCTTTACTCACACGGACACACACACACACACACACACACACACACACACACACACACACACACACACACACACACAAGCATTATCTCACAAATATAATACGTCAAATTCTAGTAAAAATAGTGGGATATATATATCGCCAACCATATGTAACCTAGACAAAACAGAAAATCGCCCCAGTCTTTATCTGATACCCGCAACAGCGACATATCAGCGTGCAGAGCAACGTGATGGCAACTATAATGACACAATGACCTTAACCTAGATGTGAGCAAACAGTGTGTGCAAGGTCTACATTACCGTTTGTCGTGTGTGGGAGTTTTTGATCTGAAGATCCGTATGCACGAACCTTATCGGCAATATTCAAAGTTTACACTTTAAGAGAATCATTCTCTCTTCTAAGTTTGGTGTCGTTCTCTAATGGACATCGTGTATAGATAATGTCTTCTGATATACGAGTCTACTTTAGACAGCGCCGTCTACGAGGCTACGTCATTTTTAAGAGGACTTAAAAAGTTTAAGGCTCGGAAATTACCCTAGGTAGAGGCGTAGTTCCCTCCTACATCTACGCCTCCCACCTCTCCTTTTTTTTTTTTTTTTTTCCCCTGTCGTGAAATTTCAATAGGATGGAAATGCTTAGGACCCTCTCGCTACGCTGTAGAAGGGCTTAACAGAGAGTTCTGGCTCTGCCGAATAGGGCCTCCTTACAGGACACCCCTGAGTCCTCCTACAGGAAACCCCCTGAGTCGCTCTACAGGGCATCTCCTGAGTCCCTCTACAGAGCGCCTCCTGAGTCCCCCCACAGAGCGCCCCCTGAGTCCCTCTACAGAGCGCCCCCTGAGTCCCTCTACAGAGCGCCCCCTGAGTCCCTCTACAGAGCGCCCCCTGAGTCCCTCTACAGAGCGCCCCTGAGTCCCTCTACAGAGCGCCCCCTAAGCCCCCCCACAGAGCGCCCCCTGAGTCCCTCTACAGAGCGCCTCCTGAGTCCCCCCACAGAGCGCCCCCTGAGTCCCTCTACAGAGCGCCCCCTGAGTCCCTCTACAGAGCGCCCCCTGAGTCCCTCTACAGAGCGCCCCCTGAGTCCCTCTACAGAGCGCCCACTGAGTCCCTCTACAGAACGCCCCCTGAGTCCCTCTACAGAACGCACCCCCTGAATCCCTCTACAGAGCACCCCCTGAGTCCCTCTACAGAGCACCCCCTGAGTCCTGGGTCGGCCACACCGTCAAGAATCATCACTGCCCCCCTGACTTCGATGGTGATTCGCTGGGGTGAAGCAGAATACTGAGGGAAAGCGCGCGCGCGCGTCCATAAAGTAGGAATTTCCATACGTTTCTACGTTTCTCAAATAAGGATATTGTGAGGCGGGGGTAAAGAAAGGGTAAGCCTATGAGATCTATATCCAACAGAGCTATCGTCTCGCTGTAGGTACCAATAAGGAACGCAGCGGAAACTGATTTGAGATCGAGTCTGGGAACGGCTTCAGCGAGGACGAGAATGGAGAGAGAGAGAGAGAGAGAGAGAGAGAGAGAGAGAGAGAGAGAGAGAGAGAGAGAGAGAGAGAGAGAGAGAGAGAGAGAGAGAGAGAGAGGACGGCCGTGAGACCCTGACGGTGGTAGGCAGGTTCAGCCGTGGCCCACAGGAGAAAGACGAAGAAGCCCCGATGACGCTTGTAGGAATACGCAAAGCGTATTTGCATTAAGGATATTCGACAGTACAAACATTTGCGTAGTGGATCCCTCCATGTTTGTGGGGTCATAACTGGAGTCAAGATATGGATTTCAGCTTTGGCCTTGCTACAGTGCGATGAATGTTGCGTGATTCTACTGTGTCAAAGGCTCACACCTACGAAGGATCGGGCAATACTCTCTTCAGATTGTGAGAATTAACCGTGGTCTGCAGTGGATAAAAGAACTAGGATGATTGGATGATTTCTGGGTTATCCGTAATCTAATTAACCTGATGTGTACTGACATGGACTGCCCAAAGAAGTGTTTGCCTTGGCCACTTTGTGTGCGAGTTTGTGTGCGTCGTTGCTTTAATTACCTATTTGTACAGTACTGGGAGGGAGTTCTGCATTCCTAGGGCCCCGGGTTCTTGGTGTGTGTGTGTGTGTGTGTGTGTGTGTGTGTGTGTGTGTGTGTGTGTGTGTGTGTGTGTGTGTGTGTCTTTGAAAAACACTGGTACATATATCGATTTGTCTACACACACACACACACACACACACACACACACACACACACACACACATTCATTTTGCGCCTGATAATTCACCACAAGATTTCCTTTTTTTTTGTCTTCGTGGCTCACGTTTGTGAAGAGAGAACCCCAGTGTTCACAGTCCTCCCGCTCCCACAGCCAAGCACTAAGGAGGAAGACAGTCTGGGGTGTATATATATATATATATATATATATATATATATATATATATATATATATATATATATATATATATATATATATATATATTCTTTTTTCTCTCTTTTTTTCCCCTTTCATACATATTCGCCATTTCCCGCGTTAGCGAGGTAGCTTTAAGAACAGAGGACTGAGCCTTAGAGGGAATATTCCTAGGAGTCACAATAAATCCATAATGATATTTGTAAAATAAAAAGTGATACGTATTTCCTTTTTTTTTGAGACCTCTTAGAATAATACCGTTTTCCATATGCTTTAGGAGCATGATAGTTTACGTATTTTTAGTTCAGTAAGACCTTTCGTGACCTTAACATGGTAAACAACTGCATTTTTCATGGTTGTAACACACACACACACACACACATACACACACACACACACACACACACACACACACACACTCACATATACACTATATATACAAGGTTTGAGAGACGGGGCAACTCGAATGTAAACTCTCTCCTCCTAAACACACAAATATTAATCACACACATACAGTACATACAGACAATACAAATTGGTAAACACAACCACATACACACACACACACACACACACACACACCCACACACACACACAACCACTCCCACACACACAAAGAGAGCATTTAAATGTACTTCAAGAAGCGAGTCCTTATACATTTAGGGGGGACAGAATATCTCTGTCAGTCAGTCAGATCATCACTATCTTTTTTAAATTGATGTGTAACGTAACCTTGAATGTAATCCTTTGAAAACAACGGGACACTTCAATGCTCGTGCCAGCGGTGGTGACTTTGGCCAAGTACAGGTTGATCAGTATCGGTACGAAGGTAATGATAGCCAATGACAACTAAAGGGAAATACGTATTAGATAGCGAGTGAGCTTGACCAATGGACAAATTTTAATGGGCTCTTTGCTTGTCAACCAATTAGTCCAAAAAAAAATTGGTAAATATAGCATTTCAGACCTTACTAACATGTCACACTAATTAGCGTTGTGATATATATATATATATATATACAATATATATATATATATATACATATATATATATATATATATATATATAGTATATATATAGTATGGGGGGGGGGGGGGTTGGGCACAATATATATATTTATATATATATATATATATATATATATATATATATATATATATATATATATATATAAATATAAATATATATATTTCTTTCATACTATTCGCCATTTCCCGCATTAGCAAGGTAGCGTTAAGAACAGAGGACTGGACCTTTGAGGGTATATCCACATCTGGCCCCCTTCTCTGTTCCTTCTTTTGGAAAATCAAAAAAACGAGATGAGAGGATTTCCAGCCTCCCGCTCCCTCCCCTTTTAGCCGCCTTCTACGACACACAGGGAATACGTGGGAAGTATTCTTTCTCCCCTATCCCCAGGGATATATATATATATATATATATATATATATATATATATATATATATATATATATATATATATATATATATATATATATATATATATATATATATATATATATACACACACACACACACACACACACACCCAAGATATTGCCTTCATCGTCGTAAGTTGCTGGTGTTGGGTACAGTCAGCAGACTGGACACTTTAAGACTCAAGTTTCTAGTCTCGTCAAACACGACCGAATTATGGTACAGTTGGTGGGGTGACTGGTAGCCACCAGAGCTTACATGACGCGAGCGACGAAGACGCACTAGCTCCGGTCTTAAGCTGGTGAGAGAGAGAGAGAGAGAGAGAGAGAGAGAGAGAGAGAGAGAGAGAGAGAGAGAGAGAGAGAGTGGCAAAAACACGTCCAGCCCCGAAAATGTTTGTATTGTGCTCCAATTCGCTGTCTGGGTCGTAAGGACTTTCGCCATAGTTAACTATCGAGGGGGCTGATCTACTGATGCGAATGAAGATGGTTCGTAATAATAACTGAGTCTTCATTAAGGTGTCTGTTCGCTTTAGGGGCCGGTAATGCTCTAATCATGTCAGGAAGATAAATGACCGGTGATAATGGAGAGTCTAGGGATATCAA
The DNA here is from genome assembly GCF_036320965.1 of Panulirus ornatus. Taxonomy (NCBI): domain Eukaryota; kingdom Metazoa; phylum Arthropoda; class Malacostraca; order Decapoda; family Palinuridae; genus Panulirus; species Panulirus ornatus. The sequence goes on from NC_092275.1 coordinate 19,437,521, forward strand.
AAGAAGCAAGACTCCAAGTGTAATCAAGGAATATTTCGTTTGACTGATGGCTAAGGAAAAAATGCCTGTACGATTTAGTAACGATCCTTCAATGACTTCGAATATATATATATATATATATATATATATATATATATATATATATATATATATATATATACATCCCCGGGGATAGGGGAGAAAGAATACTTCCCACGTATTCCCTGTGTGTCGTAAAAGGCGACTAAAAGGGGAGGGAGCAGGGGGCTGGAAATCCTCCCCTCCCGTTTTACTTTTTCCCAAAGAAGGAACAGAGAAGGGTGCCAAGTGAGGATGTTCCCTCTGAGGCTCAGTCCTTTGTTCTTAACGCTACCCCGCTAACGCGGGAAATGGCGAATATGTATGAAAAAAAAAAAAAATATATATAAGGAAAATGATCCAAAAATTTTTGATTCCCTCTGAAATGCTTTGACTGTCGACAAAGGATTCCAACATAGCCTCGCTTAATCATAGTTCTCAAATGTCCGCTCCTTGTCTGTGCATCTTCCGTGCCCTTACAGAATACAAGAAAATAGAATATTCTTTAAGAATAAATTTGCTTTTTTTTTCGTTTTACTTGGAGGCCAGTGAAGGTGGGCAGTGAAATAAGGGGAGAGGGTATTTAGTGGATGCATGTAAATGAGCAGTATTTTCACAGCGGCTCAAGTGACTCTTAAAGACGACGTGTTGTGGGTGGTGTATGCTGCAGGCTGAGGTAGCTCTGAGGGTAACCTTGGAGGCCAAAGGATCGCCCTTTACTGTGGTACGACCTGACCATATGATACCACAGTCGGCCTTCGATCTTCCTCTTTTAATCGACACATACTGCCACACCTCACCACACTGTCCTCTGTCTTGTGGTTACTGCCACACCTCACCACACTGTCCTCTGTCTTGTGGTTACTGCCACACCTCACCACACTGTCCTCTGTCTTGTGGTTACTGCCACACCTCACCATACTGTCCTCTGTCTTGTGGTTACTGCCACACCTCACCATACTGTCCTCTGTCTTGTGGTTACTGCCACACCTCACCACACTGTCCTCTGTCTTGTGGTTACTGCCACACCTCACCATACTGTCCTCTGTCTTGTGGTTACTGCCACACCTCACCATCACTGTCCTCTGTCTTGTGGTTACTGCCACACCTCACCACACTGTCCTCTGTCTTGTGGTTACTGCCACACCTCACCACACTGTCCTCTGTCTTGTGGTTACTGCCACACCTCACCACACTGTCCTCTGTCTTGTGGTTACTGCCACACCTCACCACACTGTCCTCTGTCTTGTGGTTATGCCAACTACCTACTGTCCCTGTCGTACTGCACACCTCACCACACTGTCCTCTGTCTTGTGGTTACTGCCACACCTCACCACACTGTCCTCTGTCTTGTGGTTACTGCCACACCTCACCACACTGTCCTCTGTCTTGTGGTTACTGCCACACCTCACCATACCGTCCTCTGTCGTGTGTGTTAACTGCCTGACATACCGTGACAAATCACACATTTTCACTGGTTCACAATCACGAGAGGCTGTGGAAATCACAGAATCAGGAGAAAGATTGCTCGAAGAAAGGTGTAAAAAGGGTTCGTGTCACATATAGGGTATCCGTTGCTCGACAAACCAATCACCAGACTGAATGATCGTTGGCTCTTGTCGGATACGTAGCCAAAAAGGGACGGGCGAGACCTCACATACAGTCTTCTGTCTTGTGTATACTCCACTAATTAGCACCATAATGTCTTTTGGTACTGCCTCCAAGTCCTCTGCTGTGGTTATCACACCCCCACATGTCTTCTTGGTATGCACACCCACCCACTGTCTCGTGTGGGTTACTGCCACCTCACTACGTCCGGTGTGGTTAGCAGGTGGTAGAATACACGTGCAACCATTCATGTTCATGAGAGCTGTGAATCACAGAATCGGAAAGTTCTCGAAAAGGTAAAAGGGTCATATGTGACATATAGTATCCTTGGCTTGGAATAGGACGAATCCGGATCGGGAACCTGAATGGAATACAGATTGTGCTTCGCGATACCGAAATAGATTATCAAATAGGGAAGGAAAGAGGGAACGGGGCTGTGAGACCTCACAAAAGCTTCTTATAGATAATGATAAGACTTCCCTTTAATTAGCAAGGCCAGTAAGATGTCTTACTCCACACGGCACTCGAGGCTAATTGCATGGGTCATTACCATGTAAAGTGGAATTAGCAGCACAAGAAAGTAACCAAGATATGCCAAGTGGCTGGCGTGTATGAACTGGCATATATCAGGAGATTGAGTAATCTGTAGTCAATGTGGCGGCAAACTGCATCAACAGATTTTTGAGGCAAAATGGGGAGAAGTGAAATGTAGTGGAAGGGTTAGATGTCACATCGTTTGGTCTAGGGGGTCGTGGGCAATGTAGATGACCATGTTTATCGAAGTCATTGAGATGTTACCAGACTTCGCTTTCCCCAGGATACACCGTGAGTGTCAGACTTTCTTTTTAAGGTTTTTAAGGGTAATTCTAAAGCTATATATATATATATATATATATATATATATATATATATATATATATATATATATATATATATACATATTTTTTTTTCAAACTATTCGCCATTTCCCGCTTAGCGAGGTAGCGTTAAGAACAGAGGACTGAGCCTTTGAGGGAATATCCTCACTTGGCCCCCTTCTCTGTTCCTTCTTTTGGAAAATTAAAAACGAGAGGGGAGGATTTCCAGCCCCCCGCTCCCTTCCCTTTTAGTCGCCTTCTACGACACGCAGGGATACGTGAGAAGTATTCTTTCTCCCCTATCCCCAGGGATATATATATATATATATATATATATATATATATATATATATATATATATATATATATATATATATATATATATATATATATATATACCCTTGAAGAATATCTAAGATATTGTAAACGAAAACATCTATCACAGAAATGCTTAAGCTACAGTTAAGGGACTAAAAAGCAAACCTCCTAAAGTCAGGAGTTTTTTTAAATGCCCCGAACATTTTCTCGGCAATGCGACGGGGGAAAATCAGTACCTTTTTGGGGGAGAGAGAGAACGAATTCCTTTCATTTAAAGTCGGCCAGCGAAGGGAATGGACAAATACGACATATTTAGGGGACGCATGTAAATGAGCAGTATTTTCACGGCGCTGTGGCGAGACTTAAAGACGACATGCGCGTGTGTGTGTGTGTGTGTGTGTGGAGGGGGGGGGGTGGTTGCTGGTGCAGGCAGGATAGCCTCTGGTGCCTCAGCCATGGCCTGCGGCGGTCCGCTGAACCTGACCGTACATAGACCACAGATGACCTTCCGATCTTACATACTGCCAGACCTCGGGTCTGGTGCAGGCAGCTCGAAGGATGGCCTCTGGTGCCTCAGCCATGGCCTGCGGCGGTCCGCTGAACCTGACCGTACATAGACCACAGATGACCTTCCGATCTTACATACTGCCAGACCTCGGGTCTGGTGCAGGCAGCTCGAAGGATGGCCTCTGGTGCCTCAGCCATGGCCTGCGGCGGTCCGCTGAACCTGACCGTACACAGACCACAGATGACCTTCTGATCTTACATACTGCCAGACCTCTCGGGTCTTGGTCTCTCCACCGTGGCGAGAGCATTCATACGATAGAGTACGAGGCGAGCGCTCAGCGATACAACCTTAAGATTTTGTCGTCTTGTCTGGGTGGTTGGCATACAACGATGCGAAGGCGCGTAGGAAGTGAGCTCTAGAGATAACTCGCTTAATGGCGGATTCCAGAATGGCGATGATGACCCTAAGCACGAACTCAGGATCGAAATCGAAACATCTGCAACACAGCGGAACGCCAAACCGAATCACAGACCTCGTGAGTGGAGGCGAAGGAGGATTGGAGTTAGGCCGTGAATGGAGATGATGACCCTAAACACGAACTCAGGATCGAAATCGAAACATCAGCAACACAGCGGAACGCCAAACCGAATCACAGACCTCGTGAGTAGAGGCGAAGGAGGATTGGAGTTAGGCCGTGAATGGAGATGATGACCCTAAACACGAACTCAGGATCGAAATCGAAACATCTGCAACACAGCGGATCACCAAACCGAATCACAGACCTCGTGAGTAGAGGCGAAGGAGGCTCAGGGCCAAAGGCCAGTACCTAAGAGAGGATACGAGTTAATACATGGAAGGTGGCGGCGTCTGGCATCACCATGTTTCAAACGTAATGTGAAATGCAGTAAATTTTGCAAAACTGTATCGACAATGTTTAAAGTTATAGTGAGGGTGAATCATACCTATCTATCGATCTATCTATCTAGCTACACACACACACACACACACACACACACACACACACACACACATATATATATATATATATATATATATATATATATATTTATATATATATATATATATATATATATATATATATATATATATATATATATATATATATATATATATATGTGTGTGTGTGTGTGTGTGTGTGTGTGTGTGTGTGTACAACTACCTGTTTGTACTGTACGTGGAGGGAATTTTACACTCGTGGGGACCCATCTCTTGAACATTCTCTAAAACTGTGTGTGTGTGTGTGTGTGTGTGTGTGTGTGTGTGTGTGTGTGTGTGTGTGTTTTTTGCTATTACGTATGTAAATGCTCCCGTCATAAAAAATGCATAATACTAAAAGTAGATATATCCGGTATACAATAATACTCCTATCTACTTTAGGATAATACATTTTGCTTCTCAGTTCATGTACCACGAAAGCTCTTCTTTCGAAGACAAAGTCCTTTACTCAAACAACGATTTGGAAAAAAGAAAAAAATAATGTATTAATTTTATCCGATTATTCAATCACTGACAAAATAACATGGTATTCTTCCCGAATAGAGTATACATCGCGTCAAAATACTGGGATGGTAGTAGAAAACGGGCTACAGGTATTAAGGTCCTGTGACCAATGCTCTCCAATTTCCTTCATTTTTTCGTACTCCCGGAAGGTTAAACGAGACCTAAAGGAGACTTGGACTTGCTCCGTTTAAAGTACGATCGGCGAAGGTCAGTGGCGAAATGAGGGATGTTTAGCGGGTACCTGCAAATGAGCTGTATTTCCACAGTGGCTCCGTGAGAGAGAGAGAGAGAGAGAGAGAGAGAGAGAGAGAGAGAGAGAGAGAGAGAGAGAGAGAGAGAGAGAGAGAGAGAGAGAGAGAGAGAGAGAGACTTAAAGACGACGTGTTGTGTGCTGGCATGGGAGAGAGAGAAGGGGAGTGGGGGGGGAGGGGCCCTCTCTCGTGCCACTGTCATGCCCTTCAGTTGATTGGATCTCACCATATACACCACAATCGGTCTTTTGATCTTCGTTTGCTAACCAGGATACACTATCGTACCCAAAAGGGCCTTTGTGCGCTTTAGTTAAAACAGAAATTAAAAGAAGATAATGACCTCTTCTTGATCTGACTTCACCATATATACCACAATTGGCTTTTGGATCTTCTTAGGTTAACCACGATCTACTGCCAAACCAAGAGGACTTTTCTATCAACTTCCGTCACAGGAGAGTTTTCGTGGAAATTACATCCCCGACTGATGAAAAAATGACATATTAGAGTTTGGTGTATTTAAGGTTCATTCACACTAACTACGTACAAATCAAGGATTAGAGACATCGAACTTGAGACGAGGTTCCACAAGGCTCAGGATCTGAAACCTCTTCATCAATTCTAGAACCGAACATCGGCTGCTTAGAGCCTTGTACAAATATTATTGTTATTTCTCTTTTCGTCGACGGATGATATACAAAATGTTTGGAGGGAAGGAGAAAGAGGAAAGTGAATTATTGAGACATCACAATCTTATAGACCTTCCCGTTTTCTTGAATAGGTCAAGTCAATGAAAATCGGGTCTTACTGTAAGGCCGTCATCAACGATACTGTAGGGGGATACGAAGCAAAGTAAGCGAACTGAACGATTTCGTGAGAGCTGCAGGAGGCGGGCGTGGCAGCAGTGGCACGAATCCTGTGTCGGACTGTAAGCTCAGCGGAGGATGTTACGCACGCGTCCTGTGTAAAACTTTCTATCGATAGGGTTTCCTCTCCTGTGGCCTTAATCGAACGATTTTTCACCTGATATGTACACCCGTGCTCTATGTACATGATGGCACATAGCCTCACAAGGCTCGGCGTTCGAACACGAACGAGGATACGAACCTGGCCTTCAGAAATATACGTGGGTCGAGGAGGGTGAGCAAACACGACAGGGAGGGGAACTCCTACACCTCACGATTTCGCCTCAGGTAAAATGTCATGAATTTCTTATCAGCGTCTCTTTCCTTAATTTGGAACCCCCGCAGGTGAGAAAGTGACTCTTGTCTTCCTTTACGTGTGGGGCTTCGTTCTTACCCTACCCTCAGTGGCCACAACTTGGTGGGTTCTGAGAGGCAATGGAAAACCACACAGCACCTGCTACACTTATGATATTCTGTATAATACTATCTAATGTTATCTCTACTTCGAAGCCACATAGCACATGCGATACTCATGATATTCTATACAATACCTATTTAATTTCAAGTCCGCTTCGAAGCCACGTACCACAAGCTATACTAATGATATTCTATATAATACCAATCTAATTCTAAGTCCACTTCGAGGCTCCCATAGCACACGCTATACTCATGACGTTCTATAAAACACCAATCTAATTTCAAATCCACTTCGAGGCGAACGTGGTAGACGATAAACTAAATTTGAGGCAAGAGGCCCCCATCCCCGAGACCTCAGCCTTGCGAGACACACGAGCGTTGAGGGTTGATGGCCTCTCTCCGGCGGGAGGGAACATCTGTGACCCCGACCTGTCCCCGACGCCTGGCTCTGACGTGCGGCAGCGCCCCACCCCACTCCCCTCCTCCCCCTTCAAGGCAGGCAGACACCTCACCTCACCTCACCTCCCGGGGTCAGGCAAAAGTGGCTGGGGCCCTTGAAGTGACGTCAATCGACGTAGAGCAGACATTGTTATTTGGCCTCCACAGGAGACGTGCGAAGGAGAGATAACAAGGGAACCAAGAGGTACACACTTGCTGTCAAATATATATATATATATATATATATATATATATATATATATATATATATATATATATATATATATATATGATGTGATTATTACACGAAAGTGCACTTGGGAACTTTTCGTGTTTCATTTTCTCCTTGGACTCATAGGAATATATATATATATATATATATATATATATATATATATATATATATATATATATACATATATATATATATATATATATATATATATATATATATACATATATATATATATATATCTTTTTCTTTCTTTCAAACTATTCGCCATTTCCCGCGTTAGCGAGGTAGCGTTAAGAACAGAGAACTGGGCCTTTAAGGGAATATCCTCACCTGGCCCCCTTCTCTATTCCTTCTTTTGGAAAAAAAAAAAAAAAAAAAAAAAAAAAATAATGAGAGGGGAGGATTTCCAGCCCCCCGCTCCCTTCCCTTTTAGTCGCCTTTTACGACACGCAGGGAATACGTGGGAAGTATTCTTTCTCCCCTATCCCCAGGGATAAATATATATATATATATATATATATATATATATATATATATATATATATATATATATCTTTTTTTTTGAGCGAAGGTTCGTTCGCGATGCTGAATCAGGCACGACCTTAATTCGATTTTTTGTGGCTCACGATAGTGAATTTCGACCTTGTTCGATAACTACCCATACTTGCTTCACTGAATCATGAGCTCACTCGATATCAACTCGTGCTTGCGGTAATGAATCATAGCCTCATTCGATATCCACTCTTGCTTGCGATCATGAATCATGACCTTATTCTTTACCTGCTTTTGCTTACGATACTGAATCATGACCTTACTCGGCATCTACTCTCGCTTACGGGAGTGAATCATGACCTCATTCTATATCTACCTATGTTCACGATACTGAATCATGACCTCACATGATAACAAGCCTTGTTTACGATACTGAATCACGACCTCACACGATAACAACCCTTGTTTACGATACTGAATCAAGACCTCATATGATAATAACCCTTGTTTACAATACTGAATTATGACCTCACATGATAATAACCCTTGTTTACGATACTGAATCATGACCTCACTCGATAACAACCCTGGTTTACGATACTGAATTTCGACCTCACTGGATAACAACCCTTGTCTTAGACACTAATCCAACACCTTCTCCTGTATTCATCATTTTTAAATCATGGGATGCCACGTGACGAGGTAATCTTACGATATTACACTGAACTCCGATAAGAATGTGGGGGGAAGGGGTTGAAAAAAAAAAGGTTAAAGAACGGTCCGCTGATTAGAATGCTTAGAATTTCCTAAAAGAACGGTGGGCCATTGTGATCACAACAGACCAGCTGTGTGAAATATGCAACAAGATGCTGGCGCGCGGGGGGTTGGAGTGGAGTGGGGGGGTGTCAGCAGCTGAGAAGAGTTGCCATAAATTGCGGTACAAATATTAATACCTTGACGTATATTTATACCCCCCCACTGTTGACGTATATTTAAAACACCCCCACCCCTCCCCGATTACGTGTTTACATATGTACGAGCCATCCTGTGTTTGGCGTCTGTAACACCGAGGCTTGTGTGCTGCTGTGTGTGTGTGCGTTCGTGGAATAGATTGTTAGGTGTGTGCTAGGTAGATGCATAGTTAAGACTGATCAGCGGATAAACAGATAGATGCATGGATGGATAGACAGATAGATAGATGAATAGATAAATTAATAGGTAGATTGACAGACAGGCAGATAGATAGATAGATAGATAGATAGATAGATAGATAGATAGACAGGTGGTAGATTAAACAAATAAATAAGATTGATAAAAGAAAGGAGAATGCAATGCATATCAAATATCCGCGTGAGAGAGAGAGAGAGAGAGAGAGAGAGAGAGAGAGAGAGAGAGAGAGAGAGAGAGAGAGAGAGAGAGAGAGAGAGAGAGAGAGAGAGAGAGAGAGAGAGATTTGTGTGTTACGGGGGAGGGAATATTACACTTGGGATGTTCCTTGTATGTGCTTTTACCGACAAATGTGTGTGCGTGCGTGCGCGCTTGTGTGTGTGTGTGTGTGTGTGTGTGTGTGTGCGTGTGTGTATAAGTGCCCATCCATGTGCCCATCCGTGTATTCATCCCGCGCATATCTTGAGATAAAGGGATCACATGCTATTGAAAGGGATTAATCTGGGATCCAACCCTTTTAATCACGATCGTCATTGGATGTCAGTACGCTCTGGACCCGCTTGATCGGCGGGATCAACCATGTCCATTGCCTATGATTTCGCAGGCAACATAGCTGGACACAGAGAGTGTAGTAAATAAATGGCTTTTGCCTGTAATCATATGATATCAGGAAATTCGTTCTAACAAGTGGGAGTCAAAACATGAGGTCATTCCACTATGGCGATCCCAGTGTTCGTATTTATCATTCCTTTTTATATTTCTTAATGACATTTCCTCGACTGGCAAAGGGTTACCTCATCTGGGTTTCCCCCTTCGAGTGGTCTTGCACGAGAGAGAGAGAGAGAGAGAGAGAGAGAGAGAGAGAGAGAGAGAGAGAGAGAGAGAGAGAGAGAGAGAGAGAGAGAGAGAGAGAGAATCACGTAAATGCACAGACTACGTGAACCCAATACATGTCCGAGAGAGGTGGTCTGGCCTGAACGCTGCTGAAACAGATGTGGTCCCCCCACCCCCCTTAAAAAGCAGGAAGGAGAGAGAGAGAGAGAGAGAGAGAGAGAGAGAGAGAGAGAGAGAGAGAGAGAGAGAGAGAGAGAGAGAGAGAGAGGACGAGTCCCAAAGAGAGCAACATGGACACACGGACCACAGAGAGCCCATGGTGCATACGAGGTGGGTTAGAGGGGCCGCCAGCCCGCCCCCTATGAAAACCAGTGGAAGAAAAACGACACCAAAGCAGAGAGAGAGAGAGAGAGAGAGAGAGAGAGAGAGAGAGAGAGAGAGAGAGAGAGAGAGAGAGAGAGAGAGAGAGAGAGAGAGAGAGAGAGCACCACAAAGTATACCAACCATCGCCATCATCAGAGGACATCGAAATCGTGGGAGTGGGAGGGACAGATAGATATCCCAGGGCTGGAATGTGTGCAACGTGTAGCGTGCGTTTGTTCGGCCGTGCCACAGCGAACTTTTTAAAGGCGACGTGTGGCAAGCGGGAGGTCAGAGCGGCACAGAGGGCGCTGCCTCAACCCTCACCCACACACCATTTACTTTCCTCGAATCGTCGGTGCCTGTATCGATATCCTGCAACGAAGACCACAGAAAATAATATATATATATATATATATATATATATACCCCGACTATTGCGCACTAATACCGACTTATTGCCTGAAAAGAACGGTTGATTGTCAATGTATTCTATCAGTCAATCTTTGTGGCAAGTGGTTATTGCATTTGATGATCTGTCTATCGATCGATCTCGCTCTTACCCTTATTCCAGAGCCAGTTTGATTGGGTGGAATAGAGACATACTGACTTAACGCCATAACACACGGGCCTCTGTGGTGTAGTCGTCAACGTTACTGACCATGAGTCAGCGCAGGAGAGCTCTGGTGTTTATCCTCCCCTCAGGGTTGGTTGATATATGGGTACATAGCTTAAGATGATGTGTGTGTGTGTGTGTGTGTGTGTGTGTGTGTGTGTGTGTGTGTGTATACAAGGTTAAGAGTCGGCACAACACAAGTGTAAAGTAATCACAAGTAGTGTTCACATTCTCAACCCACACTCAGTGTACTAAAGTGACGCAAGAACTTCCACAATCGCTCCTTACTTAATTTCTTACTTAACAAAGTTGACTGAAGTCAGAGCCACGTTTCCAGACCCACGTTACCTGACCCACGTCTCCAAACCAACATCTCACACAGTCGTACCGTCTCCACACTGCCGAATGGTGGACTATATCTTTTTGGTAAATGAAGCCGAATGACTCAAATGAGTCATTTCCTAGTGAATCTTTGCATCGAGAGTGAGGGCTAATTCCAAGCCAGACTGTCCAAAATATATATAAAATAATAGCTTACTTGAGTGTAATTAGTGAGGTTTTACGAAAAATATGAATGAATTGATACCAAAGAGAATGCCATATAAGGTCAGGCCAAGCTTCGAACCATGCGAACCATCCAACACGAAGAGTCTTTTCGAAACTGTGGCTCGAACCACGCGAACCATCGACGAAAAAGGGAGTCTTTTCCTCTCGACATTGTGGATCGAATTACGCGAACCATCGAGGAAAAACAGAGTCTTTCCCCTTTCGAAACAGTAGATCGAACCACGCGAACCATTGAGGAAGAACAAGTGTCTCTTCGTGCCTCTGGGTTATACTGATGGATGTTCGAACAATGCTTATGAATATTCGAGAGTGATGGGCAAATATACATGAGGCTACCTCTGAGGCAGGGAGGAACTGGTCTGTTCGTCAGGGTTCGGAAAGTTCAAAAATAAAAGTTAAAAATCATACGAATTCAGATAAAGTGAAGGTGGAAAAAAAGCGGTATCAAAGGGTGGAAAAAAAATAAGATTAATGTAAAAATTAGTGAAGAAAGAGCAAAACATTTATATTTCATATGGTATGGAGCTATCTTTTTTGAGAGATATATATACAGAATATATAGATAGATACCATTCAGTATGCACATTATCTCAGCATCTTCTGAGAAGAGAGAAAGAAAAAAGAAAACGAAAAATTAAAACACATCAGAACCAGGAAGAGAGAGAGAGAGAGAGAGAGAGAGAGAGAGAGAGAGAGAGATTCCATTTTTTTTTTTTGACAGGAAAATCAGAGTTCATACACGATGATAGACTGGAAGAATCAAGATGAAGAGAAGGGCTGCTCCTCTCTGTGAGTGTATGAGATGGCTTTACGGGAACTCGAAGAGACTACAGGGCGAGAGAAATGATAAGCAAATGAAGACTGATGATGGGGAAATGAAGACAAAACAAAGAACAAAAGCAAAATGATGGGTGAAGTTCCACACGTGATACGGTGGAGCGAATTCACGTCGACAAGGCAAAGGAGAAATATAACTGTGGAGACCTCACGCACGGGCGGCTACCATCAGGGAACATCGAGGTACAAGGGGATGACGAGGAGACAGGGGATCTGATAGTCCATAAGGAGGTTATCTGTTATGGCGTTATTAAAGGAAAAAAAAAGAAAAGATATAAAAGGAGTTCTGATGGTCTATAAGGAGGTTATCTGTTGTGTTGTTATCAAAAGGAAAGAAATAACAGGAGATCGAACAGTTTATAGACAGGTTATCCATTGTGATGTCAATAAATGATTAAAAAAAGAAATAACAGGAGATCATCTGTTGAGGTGTCATTCACAGCGAAAGACAGACATAACAGGAGATCTGATGATCTATAATGAGGTTATCTGTTGTTATTAAAAGATGAACAAAGAAATATAAGGATATCATCTGTTCTGATGTCATTCAAAGAGAAATAAAAGACATAACAGGGGATCTGATGGTCCATGACGAGGTTATCTGTTGTGATGTCATTCAATAGATGCAACAACCGCAGAACCAGAAGAGCGAAGTAGAAAGCCTCTCCTTCACCACCCCTTAAGGTTGATGGGTACAAGAGGGATTCCGCTTGGGGAAAGAGGGAGGGAAAAGCTGGACGAGAGGAAAATGGCTATTGATTAGGCCACGGAAAGGTTAAGTCATATCTAACGCTAGAGCCTTGCACCGCCGCGTAGACACGGGAGTAAACGCTCAGATTTATGTCCAGGTTCTTAGATCATACAATACAAGAGATGTTAGACTAACGCGCACACACACGCACCTGTGTTTCTATTCATATTAGCTGAGACGGCATGGGCAGTTGCGGCCCTAATCAAGCCCATCCCATTGACGGTATGTTTATACCTTAGCCTGAGCCAGGCACCCATATTATCGACCAACCCCTAGTAGTGGATGAACAGCTGGGTGGACTGTGGACCGACTGGACTGTCGTAACCAGATTTCGAGCCTACGCACTCGAACCTGGGCGACCCGTGAATGCGTCACGGTCATAACGCTAACCGTTACACCACGGAAGTCCATATATATATATATATATATATATATATATATATATATATATATATATATGATACATAGACACAGACGGATGGACAAACAGGCAGGCAGGTAAGCACACAGACGCTCACCACAATGACAAAGGCAATTTACCCACAAAGAAATTGAGACGTGCAAAATGCACACAGTGAAGTTATCACTGACATGTCCCCTTAAATCCATCCTTGATATACCCACACTCGAATCATTAAGAAGACCACGTACATGTAACGTGAATACTGAGAAAGGGATATGAATATCCGGACACTTTTGAATATCAGCCTTTTCTTTCATCAAAGAGAATATTGACCGAATATTCTCAGATATATTCATCCGCCTACTAGAGCATATTGCATTCTGCATCTCATATTTCACCCTGAAGTCACACCATAACTTTGCGTAGCCGCTATCTGAGGCATTGAGTCAACCTCTGAAAATTCCCCTGAGACCTTCCTCTGCTGTGATATCACAACATCCTAGGCCACGAACGAAGGAGATAAATTCATGAGACGAGAAATGCTTTCGCGAAAGCAATGGGGCCTTTTTTGGGGGGGTAACATGTCGCCAACCTATTTCTGAAAATTGCAACTGTTTCTAGAAGTCTGCATACAGTCCTTTTTTTATGCCCAAAGAGTACGTAATTATACAGATTTTACATAACGGTTTATAAGGACTGACAAATTATATATATATATATATATATATATATATATATATATATATATATATATATATATATATATATATATATATAGTATGTATATGTGTGTGGGTTGGGCCATTCTTTCGTCTGTTTCCTTGCGCTACCTCGCTAACGCGGGAGACAGCGACAAAGTATGATAAAATAGTATATATATATATATATATATATATATATATATATATATATATATATATATATATATATATATATATCGTTGCATAAGGCAGGTGCACAGTTTGTCAACAAACCCTTACGAGTGGGTGGACAGTTGAGATGGAGCCTGGGGCTGGCTGGAGCCACCAAGGATGTGCTGTGTGAGGACTGAGTGTAGAGTGTGACAGCGGAGCGCTTGGGTCTGAAGCTGTGCTGTGTGGATGAGAGTGTAACATTTAGGTTGATTCTGCTGTAGACGATTTTCCATAAGAGCTTGGGTTGGTGGGAAGAGAAGGGGTTGTGAAATCTATAGGGTTTCAGGTTAGTACTACGTAGGTAAGTCTCCAGTTGCAAAGGATTTTGTTGTGCAACCGGGGGTGGTTGAAGGTCCCTTGGGTTGCCAATGGGCCAAAGTGTTTCATATGGAAGTTTGATATGCTGTTTTGTCCTCTTGTAGAGGAGTGCTTTAAGGCTTTAATTGAATTACGAGTGTCAGAGAGAATGCAGCGGGGGAGAATAATTTTGTTAGGATTATTCTTGTATAGGTTCGTCAGGGGTAAGGTTGTCCCGAGGCTGATTTCTGAGTAGCGTTTCATGCTCTTATGTGTTCTGCTTGGGAGAACGGACGATGTTAGCTTGGGTCAGAAGCGCTTTATGTATAGGACGGGCGCCTGGGTCGTGTAGGACGTGAGAATTATGTTTATGGTTAGCCAGAGTTGGCTACTGTTGGTTTTGTAGTTCACTCTGTTAAGGATGGAGTGCCGCCAGTAACTGAGCCGCTGGTGGTGGTGGAGGAGGGGCTTCGAGGTTGGGTCTGTCCCGTGGTCTGTGGTGATGGCGAGTGATTCTGTCTGGGAGGCGCCTCTGTTTTTTTTTTTTATGAGGTAAGAGAGTTATTGTGGAGAAGTTTGGGTTGTACTTATTCTTCTGTCGTTTTATGTATATATATATATATGTGTGTGTGTGTGTGTGTGTGTGAGAGAGAGAGAGAGAGAGAGAGAGAGAGAGAGAGAGAGAGAGAGAGAGAGAGAGAGAGAGAGAGAGAGAGAGAGAGAGAGAGAGAGAGAGAGAGAGAGAGAGAGAGAGAGAGAGAGAGAGAGAGAGAAATACATGAATGACAAAGTGTTGGAACCTCTCTACCGCTCAGTTCGTGATATGAAAACAAAAAAAAAAAAACATGCTAATGGATACAAACGAGCGGATATACGGTGCAATGATGATGATCCCAGCAGCAATATATGGATCCTGGGTTCATGACCATTCCAAACAAGAGGAAGCCAAAGCAGATGGGAATGCGTATTATGAAGCTGGTGGTCAAAATGATAGGCAAAAAAAAAGGATGGGAAGAGGAATATGGGAGTTAATGCAAACAGCAAAAAACCTTTTTTTTTTGTACGACACTCGAGAGGTTAGGAACTAGCGTGGCTAAGAACACATTTAAAAGTAAGAGACGGGGATGAAATAACAAAAATATTTTTCCCGTTTTTTTATGGTCACCAGATGGAGTGAGGCGAAGGGTAAGGTCTTAAAAGACAGAAATGGACAGGCCAGATTTAAGAGACTGTAACTAAGAGACAGGAGGACAGGAAACGGTGGGGGAGAGGATGGTGCGTTCGGGGGTCAGAGAGTGAGTGAGTGAGGGAGGGAGGGAGCGATCGATGGCACAACACACAGGCGGGAGGAGGCCTGCTGCGGCAACAAGTAGGAAGCCAGATATATGATATACGATATATACATCATACTAAGTGTTACCGGACTCCGCCTGCTCCGGGTTACACCGCAAGCGACAAGCCATCTTGCCTTGTCCGCTGGGAGTACAAGTCAACGTCAAACGTCTCACTTTAAAACGGGTCTTACATTGCCGTGCTACTGGTCGCAACGTAGCCTTCGGCAGCAGGAACCTTCAGAAAGGTCCTGTGCACCAGGACTCTCACTGGAGATGGTCCTAAGGTTGATGGAGTAACGATACAACAGATTCAAGTTTTTGCGCTGGGACTTTACTCGTTTACGGCCAAACTGTGTCACCTGGAGATCAAGTATTATGTGTGTAGGTGCGTCCGAGTCTAGGTAAGTTTTAAAGCATCAGTACAAAGGCCTTGAAGGTCACATTTTGAGGCTAGCAAAATTAGATTTGCGAGAACCTTACAGATTACACTTACTTTTTTTCATTTTCTATTAGTCAAGACGGCACAGGCAACTGCTTGCCCTAATCAAGGCCTTTTCATTAAGGCTATGTGTATGTATACCCTGGTCTAAGCTAGGTACCTATTTCACAGACTAGACTCTAAGGGAGGATGAACAGCTGGATTGACTGTGGACCGACTGGTGCAACGAGGATTTGAGCATATGCGCTCAAACCCCGGGCGGCCCGGGATTGCGTCACTGCACTCATTTAAAATTGGCAACCCCTAGGAGCTTCATATGATAACTAAGGTCCTTCAGGATAAATGGCAGGATATAAGGGTGCTAGAGCATAACTCAGAGGCAAACTATGGACCTTCGTGGTGTAGCGGTTAGCGTCGCTGATCGTGACGCGTTCATGAGCTGTCTTGGGCCGAGCGCATAGGTTCGAATCAGCTGGCTGCAGCAGTCAGCCCACAGTCAACCCGGCTGTTCATTCTACCTTAGAGTTTGGTCGACAATATGGTTACCTAACTTAGACTCGAGCATATATATATATATATATATATATATATATATATATCTTTTCTTTCTTTCAAACTATTCGCCATTTCCCGCATTAGCGAGGTAGCGTTAAGAACAGAGGACTGGGCCTTTGAGGGACTATCGTCACCTGGCCCAATTCTCTGTTCCTTCTTTTGGAAAATTAAAAAAAAAAAACGAGAGGGGAGGATTTCCAGCCCCCCGCTCCCTCCCCTTTTAGTCGCCTTCTACGACACGCAGGGAATACGTGGGAAGTATTCTTGCTCCCCTATCCCCAAGGATAATATATATATATATATATATATATATATATATATATATATATATATATATATATATATATATATATATATATATATATATATATATATATATATATATATATACATACATATATACAAGGATCTGACTTTGTTGGCCTCAAGATGGTTTTCAATGCCTATGAGCTGAAACCTCTCTTCACCTGTTCCTGGCACCACCTCGCTAACGCGGGAAACCACGATCAATTAAATACATAAAAACACCTTCAACCCAAACCACTCCATAACCTGCTCCCCGTTCCTCAGCAACCTCCATCCACAAGGCCCGCCACTCCATCTACAACTCAGCACGGACTAAAGGTCTGCTAAATACCGGAAACAGGGCGGAAATAATTCTTGTTCTACAAATACCGTAAAAAGACACATACACACACACACTCGCTAGAAACATCGCCTGCGATACAAATGCCGAAAACAGATTTTATGCCGGAGATACGCAACATCCGGTGTAAATATTTGCATGTTTATCACGCTCTCCTTTGGAAATGGGAGGGAAATGCATCACTGATCCACATTGCCGTCGGCTGGGAATTATGAGATGTGGAAGGGATAAAATGGTGGGAATATGTTTCCCGTACTCGGATTTCCATACATAATGCAACGCGAGGGGTTTGCCGGCATCATAGGAATAGCCAAGTGAGGCCGACCCGGGAGACGAAGGATATAGCCAAAGACGTGATGTTCTGCTTTTAGAGACGATGACTGAAGTGTCATGAGGTTGAAGTTGATGACGAGGAAGGGATGTTATCTACGCCGATATAGACTGGAGAGGAAGGTATGTGAGGGATGGACAACAAGGCTATGAGGAAGTGTATGGTAAATGTCGAGGGAGTAGCGTTGCTGGCTGTGGACGCATTCGCGGGCAGGGGTCAAGCGTATGGGTTCGAGTCCTAGTTGTGCAAGGAGTGTTCATGGTCCACCCAAATGTTCAGTCCTGACTTGCGGGTTGGTCTAGAAATTGCGCATTTGGATAGATATATATATATATATATATATATATATATATATATATATATATATATATATATATATATATATATATATATATATATATATATATATTTTTTTTTTTTTTTTTTTTTGCTTTGTCGCTGTCTCCCGCGTTTGCGAGGTAGCGCAAGGAAACAGACGAAAGAAATGGCCCAACCCACCCCCATACACATGTATATACATACGTCCACACACGCAAATATACATACCTACACAGCTTTCCATGGTTTACCCCAGACGCTTCACTTGCCTTGATTCAATCCACTGACAGCACGTCAACCCCGGTATACCACATCGCTCCAATTCACTCTATTCCTTGCCCTCCTTTCACCCTCCTGCATGTTCAGGCCCCGATATATATATGGCGAGGTGGCGATGGGAATGAATAAAGGCAGACAGTATGAATTATGCACACGTGTATATATGTATGTGTCTGTGTGTGTATATACATGTATACGTTGAGGTGTATAGGTATGTATATTTACGTGTGTGGACGTGTATGTATATACATGTGTATGTGGGTGGGTTGGGCCATTCTTTCGTCTGTTTCCTTGCGCTACCTCGCTAACGCGGGAGACAGCAACAAAGCAAAATAAAATAAAATGAATAAAATATACATATATATATATATATATATATATATATATATATATATATATATATATATATATATATATATATATATATATATAACGTTAATAAGATGGCCTGGATTAGGGCATTCAGTTGCCCGTCTCGTCTCAGCCAATATGGGGAAAAATTACTCTGGGTAAGGATCATCGCCAAGCCACCCTCCGCTGAGACCAGGGGAGGGGAATGGATTTATAGGTATCAGAGCTCTCCTCCAACTGGTAGACGAGAGGCTGGGGTAGCAAATGGTTATTGATCTTCGACCGGCAACAGGAAACTCCGATCTGGTCTCCCCCCCAACACACACACCCCGAAGAGTGCCCTTTGGAAACGTGGGTTTGGAACAAATGCACTTGTACTCCAAGCAACCGCATATGTTATGCTCGACACTTGATCAGGATGGGTACATGGAGCTGTACGTAGAAAAACACTCACAAAAGCGCATACTCACCATCAAGAGATGTAGGGCCTTACGAGAGTGTACATATCACCTCCCCGTACAGTTCAGTTAAGTCATCATCGCACACATACAAACACAGAAATATGCAAATGCAATCACCTACACAGACACAACTATACAGACACAAGCATACACTGACACACCTATACAGACACAAGCATACACAGACATAGCTACAGAGACGCAAGAATACACAGACACACCTATACAGACACAAGCATACGCAGACACACCTATACAGACGCAAGCATACACAAGACACATATGGACACAACCATACATACACGTAGGATAATGAACGGCAAGATGGTGAGGACAGGACACAACGAGAGAAGGCCCCACTTGGAATACCAGCTTAGTGGTAGGAGTTAAGGGGAAGGGGTGACCTGATAATGGCTTTTTAGCTCCTAAGTCACCTAGATGATGCTGACAGTCGACAGCTCCTCATGTGCATACGACACATACAAATACGGACGCACATACACAAATGCAAGTGCATACGCACATACACATAAAGATATTAACACACACACACACACACACACACACACACACACACACACACACACACACACACAAGAACGCGCACGCGCGTGCGAATGAATGTCCACACTATTTTTCTGATATGAAAGGACATATAACGACATACCGAGATAGACAGATAGATAGATAGATAGATAGATAGAGAGAGAGAGAGAGAGAGAGAGAGAGAGAGAGAGAGAGAGAGAGAGAGAGAGAGAGAGAGAGAGAGAGAGAGAGAGAGAGAGAGAGAGAGAGAGAGAGAGAGAGAGAGAGAGAGAGAGAGACACTCTCCTCACTCACGCCGGAACCCTGATAGCTTCCCTGCAGTCCTTGGAGGCTTGCTAGACGAGAAGGGGAAGGCGCTCACCCAACCGAGAGGACCATAACTGCACTACCGGGCGCACTGATCTTATCTTATACCACTCGTCCTTTAATATATTTCTAGAAAAGGCGACCTCTTTTCTATGCGTCCTCGCTGAAGTACAGACTCTTCTGTCAACCCTTTTGAAATGTCCTATAGACAAGGTGACGACATTTGGGACCTTGCCATTTGACCCTTCCATCCCTTAAGCAAAAGATTCTGAACCTACAATCCCGGACTACTTCCCTTAGTACTCGCCTCGTCCTACGTGCTATTGTGGCCCTTCACTTCGCCCCCGCCCCCCTATGGAGAGTATGCGAGGTACAGTAAGATCGAAAGACGTCATTCTAAGAAGAACCTCCTTCTGCAGAATACCCCGTGGATTGAGAACCCCGGAGGCTAATGATGAAGCGGCAGGCGGCCTAGCGATGCCATATCATACTATGCCCAGATGAGGTGAAGGAGGAGTCAGCTGGTGTGGTATGGGGCTACGAATGTGCTGCCTTTGTGGCAGATAAGTATCTGGAAGGGGATCTCAAAAGTTCAAGGTGGTGCTAAACGGTTTAGGAAGAACAGGACAGCCATCCCCAGGCTTTAGCGAGGCAGCGCTAGGAACAGACGAAGAAAGGCCACATCCGCTCACGTCCATTCTCGCTCGCTGTCATGTGTAGTGCATCGAAACCACAGCTCCCTAGCCACCACCAGGCGCCCCCCCCCCTCCCCAACACACACACACACACACACACACACACACACCTTCCCATAGTGTTCGATACGAGTAAAGCAAGTCGTGTATATATACTGTTGCCTTAAGAGGCGACTAATTACCAAATCCAATCGGGGTAAACTGAGACCCTTGTCAAGCTTGCTCGATCAAGAGTCCCTCTCATGTCCTGACTCATTAGAATATTGTAATTATACCCCGATGCCTTTATAAAAGACTAATTAAATGCAAATTAGACTGTCATGTTAGCGGCATTAAGCGTCAACTTCTGGCGCAGCTGCCAACTTGTTAAAACCTCTTCGAACCTTATTGTGTTGGCTGGTAAACAAATAGGAAATTTGGCTAATTATGTTGGTTTATCTTAGGTTTAGCAAGTCGTGAATGTTTACCGAAAATTTGATCGGTCTCATATATATATATATATATATATATATATATATATATATATATATATATATATATATATATATATATATATATATATATATATATATATATATATATATATATATGTCGTTAATGAGATGGCCTTGATTAGGGCTTATGTTACCCGTACCATCTCAGTTAACAATACATATAAGGCACACACACACACACACACACACACACACACACACACACACACACACACACACGGAAACACACACACACGCAAACACACACACACACACACACACACACACACACACACACACACACACATCCCTTATATTTTCATGAGGTCGCTGCAGCCCTCAGGAAGCTGGCCACGTCCACCAGTTGGGACCACAAGTCATAAAGTGTTGTGATGTGTTTTCCATCTATATGCAGAGAGTGCAGTGTGTGTGTGTGTGTGTGTGTGTGTGTGTGTGTGTGTGTGTGTGTGTGTGTGTGTGTGTGTGTGTGTGTGTGTGTGTGTGGTCGCGCGCGTGTATGTGTGTGTGTGTGTGTGTGTGTGTGTGTGTGTGTGTGTGTAAGTAAGACTTGTTAGGGAAAGTGAATCGATAACTGACTGAGCAGAATTGGGTAAGTGAGTAATCGACGTAAAGAAAAGAATAAATGGAAAATGTGTGACAAATACCGCTACTGTAGCGTATTTCGGCGTATATGCTACACGGCTACAGTGCGACCTGATTTTCACTCCCAACAGCTCTCGGAAATCTCGGTGCGTGTGTGTGTGTGTGTGTGTGTGTGTGTGTGTGTGTGTGTGTATGTGGCCGCGCGCGTGTATGTGTGTGTGTGTGTGTGTGTGTGTGTTCGCGTGTGTGTGTGTGTGTGTGTGGCATTCTACTGCTAACCAGCGTTCCCACCTCCTTTCAGCCCGCAGTTGGGTGAGGGGAAAGCCTCCGTGCGTTAATTAGATTTTCAAAAGTTAGAAATCAACGGGTGGATTATTACCGCCACCCGAGGCGCGGGAATACACCGTGTCTCTGAGAAGCTGCTATGGGAAGTGTGTTACAACGGAGGATCTGATTCCAAAGTTTCACTTTCGGACAGAATACTTATAAACAAAAAAACATATATATATACACATATATATACAACGTGCATAGGAACGCGCACCTTCATAGAGCATACAAACCTCCAACAGTCAGGATCGAACCCGGGACCCCTGTGCAACAGGCGGGAGCGCTACCGCTAGGCTATGATCGCCCCTAATAGGGAATTGACTTTTCGAATACTATGTACTCGAATACCCTTCGTCTCACGTTGGTGAGCAACGGGGTATACACCAGTCACACACACACACACACACACACACATATATATATATATATATATATATATATATATATATATATATATATATATATATATATATATATATATATACATTTATATATACTACCGTGGTTTCCGGAGTCCGCCGGCATGAGGTTAAAACACAAGTGGAAATTCACATGAACGAAAAGTAAGTACCTTCCCTGCTACTGACTGTAGCGCAGCCTTTGGGCTGCAGAAATCCCAGACAGTGAACCTGTAGTTATATAATCATGATGTATGTATTGATTATGATACAATAATCAGATAATATTTATACAAAATCGGTAAATATTATCATTAAATGAAAATATACATCTCATAACGAGATAAAATTTTGAATTGTTTTTGTTAGATACTGTACTCTGATGTATTGAAGACACATCCGTTTATAACTTCCTAGCTACTGATTGTAGCGCAGGCTTAGAGCTATAGAATCTTTTTGGTTATGTCTCTTCAAATGTGAACAGCAATTAAGATACACAGATCGAAAAAATGCCAACCCCATGACGTCTAAAACATTATTTTGACATTTTTTTTCCATAGATTAAATGGGATTAGAAAAATTTCGTGTTATCTCTCGTAGTTTCAGATCAGATGATTAAATGAGATAAGAAAAGCTTCGTCTTATCTCTCGCAGTTTCAGATCAAATGATCAAATGAGATTAGAAAAATTTCGTCTTATCTCTCGTAGTTTCAGACCAGATGATCAAATGAGATAAGAAAAGATTCGTCTTATCTCTCGTAGTTTCTGATCAGATGATCAAATGAGATAAGAAAAGATTCGTCTTATCTCTCGTAGTTTCTGATCAGATGATCAAATGAGATAAGAAAAGATTCGTCTTATCTCTCGTAGTTTCTGATCAGATGATCAAATGAGATAAGAAAAGATTCGTCTTATCTCTCGTAGTTTCTGATCAGATGACACTTGACTAAGTCAAGGCGGTGTGCTACCCAATCTCTTCCTGTTAATATTACCAGAGCAGGTCGGGGTTAAAGGTCAACGTGTCAGTCACCCAGGGCCGAAGGTCGGGTCCATGCCCTGGCTATGGAGGTTCACCGAGATCATGTAAGGTTGAATAGGGTTGGGAAAGTCTTGACCGAGGTCATCTTACGTTGGATTGGTTTTTTGGGGTAGTTTAAACCGAGGTCGTATTGGGTTGAATTGGTTTGGTTAGTTTTAAACGAGGTCGTCTTGGGTTGATTGGTTTAGGCTAGTTTTAAACGAGGTCGTCTTAGGTTGACTGGTTTAGGCTAGTTTTAAACCAAGGTCATCTTGGGTTGAATTGGTTGGGGTAGTTTTAAACCGCAGTCGTTTGAGGTTGAATTGGCTCGGCTAGTTTTGACAGAGGACATGTAAGATTGAATTGGTTGGGCTAAGTTTTAAACGAGGTCATCTAAGGTTGAATTGGCAGGGCTAGTTCTGACCGAGGTCATCTTAGGTTGAACCTGGTGAATAATTATTTGTGCCTTACACTTTTCGACTGCCAGTGTCATAATGATCGTCATCTTCAAGTTATAATTGGATGCCTGTTTGGGCTTAGGCCTATCTACCACCGAGGCCCATTAAGGGCGTCAAGAACACCGAAAACCCGAGGAATTTTGATCTCTACATACGCACAGTGTAAAGCCCACGAGTTTGAATTATAAGACTGAGTACCATTTCAGCTTTTGCACTGAGGCCTCCATCAGATCTGAGGGGGGCATTAATCAAAATAAGAAAAGAATTACTTTCCAAAAACCAGAAATAGAATCGAAAGTAATCAGGTCGATTCGTGACGAAAAGAAAACGTGAACTCGAAAGGTCGCATGACCTCATTACATTGAGTCACATCTGAATTGGTGACGTAGTGATAATGATTCACTTGAAACCGACAAGATCTAATTTACTTTCGGATTTGCTAAGTAAAAAAAAAAAAAAGCTAAGCTTATCTTGTATTTGACAACGACACTCATTTAGAGGAGAGATGCCTTTTCATTATAATGCCTGATTTCGGCATTAATGGAATGCAGTATTAGAGTTCTTGTATGACAGATGCGAACATTTGGTATGGAATGTAGTGGTGTTTTGTCCTATAGTTGGCTCCGGTGTAGCAAATGTGTGATCTCAGTCGTAAAATAAACTATGATGAAAGATACACATTTCGGGAGGGGGTGGGGTGTTAAGTGTTAGATATAAGTGTTACTTACATTCAAATGAAATATAAGTGCTACATCTATTAAATATAAGTGTTACTTATATTCACATTAAATATAAGTGCTGCATCTATTAAATATAAGTGTTACTTATATTCAATAAATGTTACTTTGTTTCATATTTTGATTTTGTAGACCAGACATTATTTCAGTGTTGAACTGAGCTCTCGCTTGTGTCTTACTGATTCCAACTCATAGATTTTTTTTTGTCTGTATGTACACCCAACAAATTAATATGTTCACGGATGGGGGTCGATGGATTTCAAAATGAACGCTCCGACTCCTGTTGTCTACGTAGCTTTGGTGAGCATTAAGGTGAGACGCAATTTATGATTATGGTAGCTGTTCTGTAAAGCAGTCACACTCGAGAATAACATGGAATAAGATGCATTATAACTGTTAGAAAATAGTATCCTGTACACTACATACTTTGTTTATACGCACACTGAACGAAGTGTATAGGGAACGCAGGATACCGATCTGATGCGAGGCAAGACGCTGGAGCATCTGCCAAAACTCTTCATCCGTTGTGTCATATTGTTAAACACAAAAATGTAAGGATACTATTTTTTTTTTTTCGTTAGGCGTTCATCTACTGCGCTGCCCTCGCTCAATCAACTGGTTTAGCCACGCTGAAAGATTTTTGACGTGAAACCAGAAGTTTCCCTCGATGGAATGTGGGCTAAGGCTTATGTATCGGATGACCTGCTATTGGCATTAAATAGTTTTTTTCCCTTGCCTGTAAAGTACAGTTCCTAACACTCTCTGGGACCGTGTATCCTGCCATCATCCTTCTCATTTCACTTCTTTTCATTCTGTGTTTCATCCGTTCCGGTTTCTTGGCTTTTCCTGGTTGATCCTCATTCGTAGTATTTATCATTCACATGATTATCTACTTTCTCTGTCCTTTTCTTGTTTCGTGTTTTCACAGAAATTTCATGATATCTACGGCATGTACTGAAATGCAATAGCCTTTCTCTATACTTTCTGTATATTCGTGTTTCCAGGCATTTTTTTTTTTTGTGATATCCAGCCATTGCTTTAGAAGGTCGACTGCACGAACAAGGTCTCAGCTTTATGTGCTGTACAGCGTCACATAACCATACCCTTTACACAGAGTGCTTCATCAACCTCGGCTCTCAGCGTAGGAAATGTGGACACCCTCCCCCACCGCTCCATGTCCCCATTGTACTTCCATCCTCATGAATTCTGCTCATGTCATTTTGTATTCCGTAGCATTAACATCTCTTCAGTGTGGCCCTAATGCCTCGCGATGGAGGTCCGCAGACCTCTAGAACAGGTTCCCTGTTGTTGACCAAGTCGTCCTCCCGGTTATCAGGACTTCATAGCCAGAAACGGTAGATGTTGCCTGACTCTTGTGTATCAAACGGTCGAGCCATTTGTTCCAAAGGTTCATCAGATGAGTACGGTATGAGTGTACCTCTACCAAGGGCCTTGACCTCCGTCATGCCTTTGGTGACAGAGAAGCTAGAGTTGAGGACCAACTAGAGACGAGAGGCACGGGGGAATTCAGTAGGTCTACTTCTATATTGGTGCTGAGGTTTCGTTTAGGAAGAACTTCTGCATCTCATTCGACGAATGCATGATCTCTGAATTGGGCCAGACGTATAATACATTCGTCTGAAAAGAGAACTCATCGAAAAAATACGTACAAGAGAGAATGGTTCTAATTAACCTCAAATTCACATATATTCCCAAACCTGCTGGACATAAGTCAACCATGTTTTTGACTAGTCGCAAGTGCATAATAATCTGTCATTTTTTCGTCACTAGCATATCGATTCTTACCTTTGACTCTTCAAGAACTGACCGTGTGCTTGATGATCGGACATTGCCTCCTGAGAGCTAGAACTTGTTGCAGGGTCGAGATGGTCCCGCCTCTGGCTATTTGCGTCCATTCTAGATTTCCAGTGAGATTCAATTCTCTCTCTTCGTCATGTTGCAATGGACCTCACGTAGAGGCGAGGGCCTTAGGGAGGCTTGACCAGATAAAGACCGTTGGTTGGATTAAAGACAGAGAAGTTGAGTCACTGCCAGATCAATTTGCTGTGACACAGTTAGATCTGTTCTTGTGCCACAGTCAGATCTGTTGTCGTGCCAGAGTCAAATCAGTTGTTATGCCACAGTCAGATTAACTGCTGTGCCACAATCAGATTAAACAGCTGTGCCACTGTCAAATCCGCTGTAGTGCTACAGTTAGATTAGCTGTTGTGCCACAGTTAGATCAGTTGATGTGCCACGGTCAGACCAGCTGTTGTGCCACAGTCAAATCCGGTGTAGTGCTACAGTTAGGTCACCTCTTGTGCCACAGTCAGACCAGTTGTTTGCGCCACAGTCACAACAGCACTTGTATAACGGTGGATCAAATCAACAGGAAGAGGATCCTCTGTGGTTCAAGAAACTGGTCTCAGTGATGGAAGGAAAGGATCCTATTGCCACGCAAAGGTGACCTCGTTCATCACGCTATATATACACGTGCCATTAATGAGCGAGTTTTACGTAAATTATGAATAGTGAAAAGTTTACGTAATACTCTATAGAGACAAGAATGGACCATTATCCTTATCTTAAAAAGAAGAAAATCTAGGGAGGCAATTTCCCCCCGCTTCCTTAGAGTCAAAGCAAAACTGTTGCTCCCACAACCTTAAACTTTTAAGACTCTTTCGGTGGCGCTCGCTGTGTGTGTGTGTGTGTGTGTGTGTGTGTGTGCGGGTGTTAATTTGATTAGTAAGGAGGAGGAGGAGGAGGAGGCAATCACCACGGTCTCTCGCCCCGGTGCTTCCAATCTCTAGATTAAGCTGGGTGTCTAAAGCTTACGGTATTTTCCATCACACTGAATGCCAGAGCGACTAAGATTTTTCAGTTCCTGGCAACCTTAGAATTAAGGACTTCCTGTAGCAGACACTGGCGTTAATTTTCTAATTTGTGTTAAAAAAAAGATTTTCACGAGGTTGAAAACGACACCCATCCATTCAACTATCTATTATGTATATATTTATTCATCTTCCTCTCTAGTGTCTTCATCTTCCTCTCTAGTGTCTTCATCTTCCTCTCTAGTGTTTTCATCTTCCTCTCTAGTGTCTTCATCTTCCTCTCTAGTGTCTTCATCTTCCTCTCTAGTGTCTTCATCTTCCTCTCTAGTGTCTTCATCTTCCTCTCTAGTGTCTTCATCTTCCTCTCTAGTGTCTTCATCTTCCTCTCTAGTGTCTTCATCTTCCTCTCTAGTGTCTTCATCTTCCTCTCTAGTGTCTTCATCTTCCTCTCTAGTGTCTTCATCTTCCTCTCTAGTGTCTTCATCTTCCTCTCTAGTGTCTTCATCTTCCTCTCTTGCATCTGTTATGTTCTCTGTACTGAAACAAGGTACGGTAACAAAGGCCTCAGAGCTACGATGTATTTCCTTTTACATTTCGACCTCTCGAAGTCTTCTCCAGGAGGTACGTGGCAAAGGGAGACGCAGGAATATCTCTACGGGACATTATCTGTCATCCGGCTTGACGGCTCGACATATCGTTCTCTGATATCACACGATTTTACAGGGTACGATAGCTGGGACATGACGTAAGGCTCCGGCATATCTTATCAGTCCTTCCTTCTCCTTCGCTTTCCTTCCAGCTATTCCCTCCTCCCTTGTCCTACGGCTGCCTCCATCTCCCTAACAATTCTCCGTCACATATCCTTCCCATTACGGCTTTCTGTTCCATCTATAAACCTTCCCGCTTCGAAGGGCCTTAGCATTACCTCTCTCACCAGGATCGAAGACACCCATCAGGGCCAAAGGTCTCCACAAGGATTCAAAAACTCACACCAGTTGCTCTGGATTCCCCGCCAGGATCGAAATTCGCATCAGGATCGAAAATTTCCCCATGAGGATCGAAACTCCCTACCTTCAGCGACTCAGATTTCTAACTACGGTCGAAATAAAGATCGATATTCCCCAACCACAGACGATATGAAGATCGATATTCCCCAACCACAGTCGATATGAAGATCGATATTCCCCAACCACAGTCGAAATGAAGATCGATATTCCCCAACCACAGTCGAAATGAAGATCGATATTCCCCAACCACAGTCGAAATGAAGATCGATATTCCCCAACCACAGTCGATATGAAGATCGATATTCCCCAACCACAGTCGAAATGAAGATCGATATTCCCCAACCACAGTCGAAATGAAGATCGATATTCCCCAACCACAGTCGAAATGAAGATCGATATTCCCCAACCACAGTCGATATGAAGATCGATATTCCCCAACCACAGTCGAAATGAAGATCGATATTCCCCAACCACAGTCGAAATGAAGATCGATATTCCCCAACCACAGTCGAAATGAAGATCGATATTCCCCAACCACAGTCGAAATGAAGATCGATATTCCCCAACCACAGTCGAAATGAAGATCGATATTCCCCAACCACAGTCGAAATGAAGATCGATATTCCCCAACCACAGTCGAAATGAAGATCGATATTCCCCAACCACAGTCGAAATGAAGATCGATATTCCCCAACCACAGACGATATGAAGATCGACTTTCCCCCACAAGACTCTAAAAATTCCTTAGCTGCTCACAACTTGCCTCTACCTCATATCCTTGGTAGGCAACTTCTCCTATGCCTTACATTCATCTTCCTTGCTCATCGCCTCCTTTTACATTTTCAAGCTCCTCTTCTTTCGCTTCGTTTTATTTCCCTCATTGCCCCGTCAACTCGAACGTACAGCGTGAGAGAGAGAGAGAGAGAGAGAGAGAGAGAGAGAGAGAGAGAGAGAGAGAGAGAGAGAGAGAGAGAGAGAGAGAGAGAGAGAGAGAGAGAGAGAGAGAGAGAGAGAGAGAGAGAGAGAGAAAATAAATCCCTTTTCCCTTCATTGGGTTAAAGCTAACAAACAAGCGACTGATCTCATCACCCACCATCATCCACGATTCGTCCACAACACCAACACGAAAATCCAAAAACCCTCACCCTCCTAAGATGTGTATCTATTTATAATCCACTCGGTGTTGTAAAATATAGAGCCACATCATGGGCAGAGGAGCCACGGTGAATAATGCACCACTTGTCGTGAGCAGGAGCGGAGGTCAGAGGTCAACGTCGTGGCATTAAAGGTCAGTCCTCTCCCCCTGTATGAACACCGTACCTGGCAGGGTCACGTCTAAGCCAGATTACTGTCTTATGCGTCCCCAAACCTCCTCCTGTTTATCTGTCTGTCCTATATATATATATATATATATATATATATATATATATATATATATATATATATATATATATATATATATTTTTTTTTTTTTTTTTTTTTTTTTTTTTTATACTTTGTCGCTGTCTCCCGCGTTTGCGAGGTAGCGCAAGGAAACAGACGAAAGAAATGGCCCAACCCCCCCCATACACATGTACATACACACGTCCACACACGCAAATATTCATACCTACACAGCCTTCCATGGTTTACCCCAGACGCTTCACATGCCTTGATTCAATCCACTGACAGCACGTCAACCCCTGTATACCACACCGCTCCAATTCACTCTATTCCTTGCCCTCCTTTCACCCTCCTGCATGTTCAGGCCCCGATCACACAAAATCTTTTTCACTCCATCTTTCCACCTCCAATTTGGTCTCCCTCTTCTCCTCGTTCCCTCCACCTCCGACACATATATCCTCTTGGTCAATCTTTCCTCACTCATTCTCTCCATGTGCCCAAACCATTTCAAGACACCCTCTTCTGCTCTCTCAACCACGCTCTTTTTATTTCCACACATCTCTCTTACCCTTACGTTACTTACTCGATCAAACCACCTCACACCACACATTTTCCTCAAACATCTCATTTCCAGCACATCCATCCTCCTGCGCACATCTCTATCCATAGCCCACGCCTCGCAACCATACAACATTGTTGGAACCACTATTCCTTCAAACATACCCATTTTTGCTTTCCGAGATAATGTTCTCGACTTCCACACATTTTTCAAGGCTCCCAAAATTTTCGCCCCCTCCCCCACCCTATGATCCACTTCCGCTTCCATGGTTCCATCCGCTGACAGATCCACTCCCAGATATCTAAAACACTTCACTTCCTCCAGTTTTTCTCCATTCAAACTCACCTCCCAATTAACTTGACCCTCACCCCTACTGTACCTAATAACCTTGCTCTTATTCACATTTACTCTTAACTTTCTTCTTCCACACACTTTACCAAACTCAGTCACCAGCTTCTGCAGTTTCTCACATGAATCAGCCACCAGCGCTGTATCATCAGCGAACAACAACTGACTCAATTCCCAAGCTCTCTCATCCCCAACAGACTTCATACTTGCCCCTCTTTCCAGGACTCTTGCATTTACCTCCCTAACAACCCCATCCATAAACAAATTAAACAACCATGGAGACATCACACACCCCTGCCGCAAACCTACATTCACTGAGAACCAATCACTTTCCTCTCTTC
Source organism: Panulirus ornatus (assembly GCF_036320965.1). Taxonomy (NCBI): domain Eukaryota; kingdom Metazoa; phylum Arthropoda; class Malacostraca; order Decapoda; family Palinuridae; genus Panulirus; species Panulirus ornatus. The sequence continues at coordinate 19,468,618 of NC_092275.1, forward strand.
CTACACGTACACATGCCTTACATCCTCGATAAAAACTTTTCACTGCTTCTATATATATGCGTATGTATGTGTATGTATAAGTGTATATGCTGATATGTGTATGTACGTGTATGGGCGTGTATGTATATATGTGTGCTGTTTCCTGGCGTTAGCTCGCTGACGAGGGAAACGGCGATCAAGTATAATAAGAAAATACTATATATATATATATATATATATATATATATATATATATATATATATATATATATATATATATATATATATATATATTTCATACTATTCGCCATTTCCAGCCTCAGCGAGGTAGCGTTAAGGGCAGAGGACTGGGTCTCTGAGGAAACATCCTCACCCGGCCCCCTTCTCTGTTCCTTCCTGCGCAGTACTTTAGATACACATAAAATAGTCCGTAGGTTTAATATTCTTTGCCAAACCGACGGAATATTTACCTCAAAGGAGTAAAAAAAAAAAAAAAAGCATCGCGCTCTCACTCGATCCTGATGTCCTAAAGGATTTACAAGGAAATCCTAAATACTTTCATTCCCTGATGATGAAGTATGAATGCGTTCACGTGTGTATCTGAAGTTTATGTTTTCCACCACGTATGAAATCTGTCGATTCCATTTCTCTAACAAACTCCAGTCGTATAACATTTTGCCTTCATCTCTGTTTAAGATTCCAATTTCGAACTTTATATATATATATATATATATATATATATATATATATATATATATATATATATATATATATATATATATATATATACATATTATCCCTGGGGATGGGGGAGAAAGAATACTTCCCACGTATTCCCTGCATGTCGTAGAAGGCGACTAAAAGGGAAGGGAGCGGGGGGCTCGAAATCCTCCCCTCTCGTTTTTTTAAATTTTCCAAAAGAAGGAACAGAGAAGGTGGCCAAGTGAGGATATTCCCTCAAATGCTCAGTCCTCTGTTCTTAACGCTACCTTGCTAATGCGGGAAATGGCGAATAGTATGAATATATATATATATATATATATATATATATATATATATATATATATATATATATATATATCTTTCTTTCTTTCAAACTATTCGCCATTTCCCGCATTAGCGAGGTAGCGTTAAGAACAGATGACTGGGCCTTTGAGGGACTACCCTCACCTGGCCCAATTCTCTGTTCCTTCTTTTGGAAAAAAAAAAAAGAAAAAAAAAAAAATATATATATATATATATATATATATATATATATATATATATATATATATATATATATATATATATATATATATATATATATATATATATGAAGATGTACCGAAGATGGCCTTTGACCTCGTCCCTAAATGATTCTAGTTAGGTCCAAGGCTGGCAGCATGAAATAGCTTACGTGTATATAGATTCCTTTTTTATATTCATTCTATGTTTCCCGCGTCAGCGCCAGCAACAGGCGAAGAACGGTCTCATTTCTTCACATCAGTTCTCTGTCTTTTATAATGCTCCGAAACTAAGTCTCTATGCAGAGACAAGCCTTGGTTCAGCCTAGTGGTAGCACGTCACCTCCCGTATACCACATCGTTACGGTTTGCTCTTTCCCATGCACTCCTCACACCGTCCTGAGCATTCAGGACTCGAACACCCGAAGCTTCTTTCACTCCATCCTTCCATCTCGTCGTCAGTCTTCCTCCTCCTCCTTGTTCCCTCCGCAACTAGCACATATACCCACTCACTCCTCCTCTCTAAACCATTTCACTTCAACTTGAGTTTTCTCAGCCATAACCTTCCTTATTAGCACATCTCTTTCTTACCCTCTCCTTTCTTACTCGATCAAGCCTCCTCACAAAACACACCGTCCTCACGTTTTTCATGTCAACCACATCCACCCCTCACCATTACTTTTCAATTTAGGTTCCACGTCCAGTGTCCATACAGCACCGTCGGGACTGCTATACCGTCAAACATACTAACTTTGCTTTCACAAACAGTGACCTGTATTTCCACACACTCCTTAGTGCAAGATCTTTGACTCCTCTCCCACATTATGGTTCAGTTCTGCTGTCCACTGCCAGGTAACTAAAACACCCCAATACTCAGTTCATCTCCTCTTCGCCTCTTCTTTGCCTATTATCACTTCCTTATCTGCTCACCTCACTGATGCCTTGAAGCTGGTAAAACTCTCATCCCGACACACACACACACACACACACACACACACACACACGTATCTAAATTTCTTGTTTGAAAAGAACTGTAAAAAGTATCCCTTCTTCGCGGTGGTGGAGAATAAGAGTAAACGGAAAAAATGTTATGGAAAGGCTGTTTATGCAGTGGTTTACAAGGTCCCACAGGGCCTCACCGTTACAGCGAAACCTCTGTAACTTGACAGTCGACAATGACCCTCTCGATATGCTAATTCCCAAGCAGTGTCGGGTCTAATGAGCAACAGTCGGAGGATATGAAACGCCGCTAATGGCAAAGCTGTCGGCTCGACAAGACAATTGTTATGAACTGTGGGGCAGCTCTGGGGCGCGCGCGGGCGGGCAGCCCCTCCTCCCCCGCCTCTCCTAGCCTTCCGTTGGTCGGGTGAATTATTATATACATATGTTCTATCCTCACGTCTGCTGCCGCCCATCGAGGCCCCGGTCGTCAGGTTGTGGCCAAGAGGTGTGAGGGGCGCGTGTGGTGTCTTAGGGATTCTAACGGGGCCGTTTAGTGGTAATGATGACTCGATGCTTTAGCTGCAAGAAGAGCAGCGCGGTGCTTAACGTAAGCTGCGTGAGTTTGACAGTTTTAAGTAGACGCAATAGATTATCAATTATCACTAGATACGTAAAACGTGTCGTAGAAGGCGACTAAAAGGGAAGGGAGCGGGGGGCTGGAAATCCTCCCCTCTCGTTTTTTTTTTTTTTTAATTTTCCAAAAGAAGGAACAGAGAAGAGGTCCAGGTGAGGATATTCCCTCAAAGGCCCAGTCCTCTGTTCTTAACGCTACCTCGCTATCGCGGGAAATAGCGAATAGTATGAAAAAAAAAAAAAAAACGTAAAAAAAAAAACCCCCCAAACTATCCATTACAATTGATAATCTGAAAGCCATCTATGTCATTACTAGGGTCACTGTTATTGATGTCATTACTATACCAACATAGTCAATGTTGTCCCCTGCCATCACCATCATTACTGAGGTTGTCATCACTATCAGCACACCATCACTATCAACATGATATACGGCATCACCATAGACACCATAAACGCTTCATGACACGGCCACACTACCTTCATGACTACCATCATCATCCCCCTGTCACCATGCCTCTCACCATCCACCTCAACCTATCTACACCATCCTCATTATCACCATCATCACATGCTACCATAATTCTCACCATCCTACTCATCTACACCATCCTAACACCACCATCACCTGTCACCATATCTCTCACCATCCTACTCATCTACACCATCACCTGTCACACCATATCTCTCACCATCCTCCTCAACTTATCTACACCATCTCCGCCACCACCATCATCTACTCCCACGGTCCCTACCCACCACAATCGCCACCAAACACCAGCGCCCATCACCCGCCACCGTCTACATCACACGATTATCACCAGCTTCATCAAAGACCCTCTCCTCCCCCCGACCTCTCTCAAAGGTCTTCTTCGTCTATCCCAGGAAGGAAGAACGGGTCGGATAGGCAGGTGCTCGGGGCTCTAATGAACTAGATATCTGCCCAGGACCTTCCCAAGGGCGTGTGTGTGTGTGTGTGTGTGTGTGTGTGTGTGTGTGTGTGTGTGTGTGTGTGTGTGTGTGGGTGTGATGTGTACTCTGGCGTCGCCACAGGGAAAGGGAGAACTCGACAAATACTGGCTGGGCCTGGGAGAGTGGCTCACTCCTCCTTAGGGCTTCCTCACTTGGTCCGCTCCTAAGGGCTCCTCCAGAGGGACTTGATGTAATAATGGTCACTCTCACCACTCCTGGGAGAGTCTGAGGGGACGCGATGTACAGCGAGAAGCTGCCGAGGGTTGAAGGAAAGGAGGAGGAGGAGGAGGAGGAGGAGGAGGAGGAGGAGGAGGAGGAGGAGGAGGAGGAGGAGGAAGGAGGAGGTGATATTTTGAGATGAAAGTGAAGGACAAGTGAGATGAACTGATGAGGAAGTAAAAGGAGATGAGGATAAAGGGGATGGTTCGTGATGAAGTGAGGTAGAAGAGGTTACTTGGAGAAGATAGGTGACAAAGGGACTGGCTGTCTTTGAGGAGGTTATCTGTGAGAGGATGAAAATAGTATCCTAAATTCCTAAAGGTGTGTAGATGAAGGTACGGCAGCTTAGCAAAAGTCTCCTCCTCAACCAAATAGTTAGGAATAGGATGGTAGAGCAGTGGGCTCCTCCTCATCCACCACTATACGTGGAAACAGCTTAGTAAAGCAGAAGACTCACCCCCATCCACGACTTTAGATGGAGACAGGATAGTGAAGCAGAAGGCTCTTTTCCACCCATCACTATAAATGGAGAGAGTATAGTAGAACAGAAGGGCTCCTCCCAACCCACCACTATAGATGGAGACTGGATTATAAAGCAGAAGGTTCCTCTCCACCCACTACTCCCTCTGGCAGAACACCCAGCATGAAAATAAACCATGAAGGAACATCAGACAGAGCAGACGAGAATATATTGACATGGGAATCTTTATAGGAAAGGATGACTGGAAATTACATTCTGATCTCATTTCAGCCGCCAGGCAACCCGAGGAAGAGGGATTTTAGACACTAATCTGGTTGGGAAAAAGGGAGTCGAAATTCGCGTGCATCACACTCGGTTTTGAAGAGGATTATTAACTGAAGATGAAATTGTGTGAGTATCTGTTAAGCCATGATCTAAATCCACTGATTGTCTTAGCCTTGTACCATGTGTACGAACTTCTCTTCGCGCCATGCCTTAGCATCATCGCCCAAACCGGAGAAGTTCGTCGCGAATTATACAGGCGAATATAACAATTGGCATAACTTCTTTTAAGTCTTCTTGGAGACTGCGCTTTTTCAGGACACAGTTTTAGGTCTCACTCTGAAGACCACAGTGGTGGAGACGGACACAGCGGTGGAGACGAGAGGCGACTTGATTCTGGAGAGAAAAAGTTGGAGGAAGGGAATGCTAGACACCAGAGGTGTGTTACTGTTGGAGGAGACGAGAATGAAAAATGTGAGGATAAAAGATGATCGCAAACAAGAAAGAGATTGACAAGAATTTGGGTAGAAGTTCCGCAGTTGGGGTAAAGATGAGAGTGGACTGTAGAGCTCAGGACGATAGACGGATTGATGGACAGTGGAGTGAGGAGGAATGAGAGAGCTAAGGGGAAAAGATTGATGGACAGTGGAGTAAAGATGAATGAGAGAGCTAAGGGAAAAAGAGAGACGGTGAGATCTATCGGTAGGAGGATTGGAGTCATAGTAAGACTAAGAGACGTCTCGAGCGGCGTAAGTAACCTCAAGGTAAAGTAATCTCAACGCATTTATCAGTCCGCGTCTTCATTGGCCTTTGGAAATGAGCCAACGATCATGCTGGGAGGGAGTATGGGGTGTGTGGGATAGACAGACAGCTTGATAGACAGTGGATATGGAAAGTTTTGAGCACTTTAAACCTTAGGATAACCACAACGCAATCTATACCTCTCAGTCCGTGTCTCCACTAGTCTTGTAGTCAGATAACGATCACGCTCATCTGTCGTCTTCTTCCTTCAAGAAAAAAAGATAGGAAAAGGAACAGTCGTCGTCTGAACCAGGAACTGAGGGAAGGAACGCTGACAGAAATATTTGCTGTGGTTCCGCTACGCCAAGTACTCGTCTAAGGGGTCCAGATCGTCCAGGCTTACGGCACACAGTCAGCATCTTTGTGCTGGTGTAATGGCCTTGACGGACTGACCATCAGTAAGGACACAGGACACTAGATTCTTTCTTTATCATCACCATCATTTCTCTTTTTTTTTTCCTATCGTTATAGTCATCGGGTCGTTGACACGAGCAAGCATAATACTGAGGCCCTCTGCTGTGTGGGGAGGTCACCGTGATTTCCTTGAGTCAAGGTTGAAAGCCTTCAGTTTACGATCGTGAATCATGGCCTCATTCGATTTCTACACCGCTTGCGATACTGGATCATGACCCCCATTAGATATCTACTCATGTTTACGATACTGAATCATGACCCCCATTAGATATCTACTCATGTTTACGATACTGAATCATGACCTCATTTGAGATCTACTCATGTTTACGATACTGAATCATGACCTCATTTGAGATCTACTCATGTTTACGATACTGAATCATGACCTTACTTGAGATCTACTCATGTTTACGATACTGAATCATGACCTCATTTGAGATCTACTCATGTTTACGATACTGAATCATGACCTTACTTGAGATCTACTCATGTTTACGATACTGAATCATGACCTCATTTGAGATCTACTCATGTTTACGATACTGAATCATGACCTTACTTGAGATCTACTCATGTTTACGATACTGAATCATGACCTTACTTGAGATCTACTCATGTTTACGATACTGAATCATGACCTCATTTGAGATCTACTCATGTTTACGATACTGAATCATGACCTCATTTGAGATCTACTCATGTTTACGATACTGAATCATGACCTTACTTGAGATCTACTCATGTTTACGATACTGAATCATGACCTTACTTGAGATCTACTCATGTTTACGATACTGAATCATGACCTTACTTGAGATCTACTCATGTTTACGATACTGAATCATGACCTCATTTGAGATCTACTCATGTTTACGATACTGAATCATGACCTTACTTGAGATCTACTCATGTTTACGATACTGAATCATGACCTTACTTGAGATCTACTCATGTTTACGATACTGAATCATGACCCCTTTTCGAGAGCTACTCATGTTTGCAACCCTGAATCATGACCTCACTCGATCTCTCCTCTCGCTAGCGATACTGAATCATGACCTTGGTCTGCCTTCCGCAGATGGGTCGCCGCTGTGAAGTCTCCCGCAACATTCGAACTTGGTCAATCAGATAAAAGAACACCTTCCAGCCAGTCGTCTGAAATGTCACCTGGAATACCCGAGTTGTTTGACGTACAACGACGCTGGAACTCAATCAAAAAATTGTCATTCATTTTTCATACGTACATCGGCTACAGATAAAAGAAAATTGGGTAAATTCTAAGAAAGCCAGTTTTTCGAAACCTTAAATTCATTCCCTGGATGTCTCGCAGTGAGAGTATATGGTCCTGGTTCACCTTAAGAAGATGTTCAAGGGTTTTCGAGAGTGACCATGGTCTTGGAACACCTGAAGAAGACGTTCAATGCTATTCGCCTAGTTATAACAACGGCTTTAAATGACCCCTCCTCTCTCTCTCTCTCTCTGGCAGTCGGTAGATCTACAGCCCAGACAACCAAAGCGCCCAGCCATGTCTCACAGGAGTTGTGTACCTGGGGCGCCAAAGGAATCGGGAGGGTATGATCACCTCATAGCTTGCCTACAGCCTTGACACAGCAAGCTACTTCGGGGAACTGGTGAATCCTCCTCTTGCTCTACACTGTGGCTGGTCGGTAGACCACGATGGTCGCGCGTCCCACTCAGACTAGGAGAGAGAGAGAGAGAGAGAGAGAGAGAGAGAGAGAGAGAGAGAGAGAGAGAGAGAGAGAGAGAGAGAGAGAGAGAGAGAGAGAGAGAGAGAGAGAGAGAGAGAGAGAGAGAGAGAGAGAGTACAGCACCTTGAAATGAAACAAAAAAATGGGTAAAGAGGTAAGATGATTCACATTTTCCATTTGGGATATTCTCACTCATTTGTACATTAAACACATTCCTCTGTCTGTCTGTCTGTCTGTCTCTCTCTCTCTCTCTCTCTCTCTCTCTCTCTCTCTCTCTCTCTCTCTCTCTCTCTCTCTCGGGTGTGGTTAGATCTTGTCATACGGTGGGCTTCGAACCCTTGACCACTGCGAAGGCGACTGTCTTCGTCTTGGACGCTATGACACTCAAGACGCACAGGAGTGAGTACATCAGCAGCGAAAATAGGTAGTTCGCTGACGTTATTCCCGGGCCATACATACGTCACAACCACCTGGCGCAAATACTTCAGCGCCTTCTTCAGGCATCTGAGATGAATCCCAAGACCCTACACTCCCTCATTACACTCACGGCCACTGAGAATATACAAACACTCTCGTTCATCCTATGATAAATTTCTCAAATTCGAACAATTTTTCAGCATGAATAAATCTCTCTTTTTTTTGTGTAAGCATTCAGTGACTAATGGATTCCCGTTAATTTGAATCATAATTACAAAGGACTTTTTTTCCTCTCTCTCTCTCTCTCTCTCTCTCTCTCTCTCTCTCTCTCTCTCTCTCTCTCTCTCTCTCTCTCTCTCTCTCTCTCTCTCAATGCACTTCGTCGAACCTAATTAGCATTTTTCTTTATTTTGACAGAGTCTCAATTAAAAAAAAAAAAACACGTAGGACTGATAAACGAAATTAGAATGGTGAAATCCTTAACGAAAATTAATAAATATTACAAAAATATCAAAACCCGGCATAGGTAATCAAATTTTGATGATATGACGTGGAATACGAGAGAAGGAACAAAAAAAGAAAAAAAACTGTGGAACAGAGGGAAAGAATAAGAAAATGGGATGGATAAAAAGACACAGTGAAGCTGGGAAAGAAAAAGTGGCAGGTGTGGGTTAGCGCATATAGGCTCACCAACAAAAGACGAGGCACAACATGAACTAATTAGAAGCGCTAGCTAATTAGCGTACGAGGCTTGGCGTCAGCAGCGTATGAAATTAATTGGAAGTATATATATATATATATATATATATATATATATATATATATATATATATATATATATATATTCCTATGAGTCCACGGGGAAATGAAACACGAGAAGTTCCTAAGTGCACTTTCGTGTAATAATCACATCATCAGCGGAGATACAAAAAAGATATATAACAGTCAGTTGATATACAACGAAGAGACGTAGCTAGGACGCCATTCCGTGAGCAAGTGCGTAAAGCGTCAAATGTAGTGTGTTAGAGCGTCAAATCAAACCTAGCGTATATGCGTACCTTTCAAGAGAGAGAGAGAGAGAGAGAGAGAGAGAGAGAGAGAGAGAGAGAGAGAGAGAGAGAGAGAGAGAGAGAGAGAGAGAATCATGAGACTGAGCCCAGCTCTTTTGATACGCACTTAACCCGGGCTAAGAGACCACTGGGCCATTTAGAGAACACTCGAGGAGAAAATATATGAGGAGTGAAATTGATCTTTGTCGTGAAAATGAAAAACGAGGGAGAGAGAGAGAGAGAGAGAGAGAGAGAGAGAGAGAGAGAGAGAGAGAGAGAGAGAGAGAGAGAGAGAGAGAGAGAGAGAGAGAGAGAGAAGAGAATGAATTTTCAGACGTGTCTTGGGTTCAGAGATGCACTGGGACTGAAGGAGAAATGTGGCCAAAAACGAGAAAAAACCTCTCTTCTCTCAGGGCATTCATGGCAGGGTCTCAGTGCTTTCAGGGCATTTTCTCTAGGTCTTTCAGGGACAGTCCCTTAGGGTTTTCAGGGCAGAATCTCTTAGACTTTCAGACCAGTCTCTCAGGGACTTTCAGGCCAATTACTCAAAGGGTCTAAGGGCAGTCTCTCAGGGACTTTCAGACCAGTCTCTCAGGGACTTTCAGACCAGTCTCTCTAGGGACTTTCAGGCCAATCTCTCAAGGGGTCTCAGGGCAGTCTCTCAGGGGCTTTCAGGCTAGTCTGTCAAGGACTTTCAGGCCAATCTCTCATAGATTCAGGGCAGTCTCTCATAGATTTCAGGCCAATTTCTCATGGATTTCAGGGCAGTCTCTCATAGATTTCAGGCCAATTTCTCATGGATTTCAGGGCAGTCTCTCAAGGGACTTTCAAGGCAGTCTGTCAGTGCCTTCAGGGCAGTCTCTCGGGGCTTTCAGGCTAGGCTGAAGGTGATTTCTTTTTTTTCTGATCCTATTGAGTTGAACAGCAAGCAAAATGGAGGTTCTGAATCCCCCCCCCCTCCCACCCAATTACATCAACAGCTTCATATACTCCAGAGGCAATTGTAGGATTCATCCAATCAGCGTACCAATTAACCATCATACTGAAACTATTTTTGAAGTGAGATTCTGCCAATGTGGAAAAGGAATTCAAGATTTTTTTTTTCTTCTAAATGAATTGTTGTAAATTCGAAGATAGGTGTTGTTCCCAGGAATATGGTATGGCGGTTAGCATTCACGGGCCGCATGGAGGGTCGAGCATGCATTGGTTCGAATCCTAGTAGCGGCAGTCTGTCCGCAGTCAACTCAGCTGTTCATCCTCCCCATTGGGGTTGGTAGATAAACTGGGTATCTAGGTGGCTTAAGCTAGGGAACACACACACACACACACACACACACATATATATATATATATATATATATATATATATATATATATATATATATATATATATATATATATATATATATATATATATATATATATAAAGTAAATACAATGACTCCTTTAAGGGCATTCAGTTGTCCAAGACGTCTCATCTAACATAGAAAACACACATACTCCACCGCCCAGTGTTAGATGTCACAAAATGTTTGATTCCACGATCAATACAGAAATAAATAATTCCAGTACGAATTCGCTAACAAACTTTTTCAATGAGAGACTGACTGTGTAAACAGATACACCCAGCGGTTGTGATTTACATGCATAACCTCGTAAGCTGTAAATCAGATGGCATAGGCGAGCAGGGTCGTCTCGACCTGATAACACGAGAAATCATCATTTGAACTACATTAACAGGGCAATTATATCACATATGAGGTGAAAGGTGACTACCTCACACATGAGGGGCTGGGCTAACCTTTTTGCACACGGACACACACACACACACACACACATATTCATATGTGTGTGTGTGTGTGTGTGTGTGTGTGTGTGTGTGTGTGTGTGTGTGTGTGTGTGTGTGTGTGTGTGTGTGTGTGCGCAGAGCTAGAATAACCTCACTGGAACTTTGGTTAGAGTAAATAGGAGAGCTAAAGACTGTCCTCTTTGTAGCTTTGGTTTGAGGATACAGAAAAGCTATAATGTGTCCTCACGAAGCTTAGGTCAGAGAGGAAAGCTATAGCTTCCTCACTGAAGCTTAGGTCAGAAAGGAAAGCTATAGCTTCCTCCTTGAAGCTCTGGTCAGAGAGGAAAGCTATGACTAAAGCTATAGCCTGGCCTCAAAGAAGCTGTGTTTACTGCATTACCATTTTTTTTTTTTTTCCCTTCTTAATGATTTGTCCTGGCTAAAATGGTGCTGTCCTGTCTGATAAGGGAGGAGGTAAACAGAAGAGAGAGAGAGAGAGAGAGAGAGAGAGAGAGAGAGAGAGAGAGAGAGAGAGAGAGAGAGAGGAGAGAGAGAGAGGAGAGAGAGAGAGAGAGAGAGAGAGAGAGAGAGAGAGAGAGAGAGAGAGAGAGAGAGAGAGAGAGAGAGGAGATCAAAGACTGCACAAGACAAATTCGAATCTGAACCCATTCCCTCGCAAATCCCTTATGATGATGACTCCTCCTCATCCACAGGCTTCGATTTCACCTTCAAAATCTAAAGTTTTCCCAACGTTCTTCTTTTCCCCCCCCCCTTCTCTCTCTCTCTCTCTCTCTCTCTCTCTCTCTCTCTCTCTCTCTCTCTCTCTCTCTGTAACTCACTTTCCTTATTTGCATATAATCATAAACGCGGGAATGACTCTTCTTTCTTCCTAATTACCGATTCATAAAAGGACGTTGTAATGAGAGGTAATGATGTGAGGATCTGGTTTGCCCTCGTGTGAAATTCCCTTCATTAAACTTGCAAACTTGGGATTGGAATCCACCCAGACTGGCCAGAATTTCTAGATTGGATGCTTTGGGCTGTAATAAATGGATTCCTCTTCTCTGGTCATATTCAGTCTCTCTCATCTATTGTTCTTCATTGCAGAACGGATGGGGTAGTGACACAGGGATTTATAGAGGAATTCATCTGATGATTTTCTGTTGATTCTGATGAATCGCTTTACATCTTCACTCTCAATTATGTCGATCTAATCATCGTTTTAATCTATGGGTGAAAAAAAAAAAATGATGAGAGGGACGAAGATGATACGAGACAGGAAACGAGATGTCTTTGATATGAATTGCTCATCGTGTGGAAACGATCGGAAGAAATCCAATGAGAGACAGAGGAACTAATTTCTTGCTAGAATCTTCGACATCTTTCCCTCGCCGACGACGAGAGAGAGAGAGAGAGAGAGAGAGAGAGAGAGAGAGAGAGAGAGAGAGAGAGAGAGAGAGAGAGAGAGAGAGAGAGAGACGGGGGCAGGTAATTGTTTACCGTTTTCAACGGTGGAAAGAATTTCAACATGAAAATATGATATTCGAACTTCCTCATCCTTTCTCATATCTTTTAATCTGACTCATTTTCTGTTCAAAGTTATATCTATCAAAACCTTCGGACGCATTTCCTTTCATCATTTAGATAATTCGACATGATCTGGAGGTGAAGAAAACGGGTTCTCCCACCATAGGCGTGAGACCCAGAATTCTATACGTCTGTGAAGGAGGCAAGAAAGCTCCTGGAGGAGGAAGAGAACACCTGATGGGGTCGGTTAGTAATCTTTGTCCCGCTCGACAAGCTGGGGACATTAAGGACGTCGGAGCCAAGCTCTTCCCACCACGTAGATCAAGGTATTGCTAAGACCATACGCGTTCGCCCCGCACATATGTCCCTTGTGTGTTAGGAAAAGAGATTGAGACTCGCGCGCGAGCGTACTGAACGCGATAATTCTCGACCCCTCTGCAATCCCAGAGGCCCTTTGGTGCACGGAACTAATGCGACGTCCCAGAGGCCCTTCGGTGCGACAAAGGGAAGCATCACCGTCGACAATGAGGAAGTGTCCCGTCAAAACCCCGGGATCAGTACACACAACAAAGGTGTAAACACGACGTGAAGGAGGATATCTAAGTCATGGGTTGTTTCTAAAGTTCGCAGAGCAGCGGGACTTTATCCAATGGGGAAATGTGAGAGGGGGAAAGGATAGAACTGTTTTAAAAGAATGGCTTCACTTTCTGCATCTTTTTGGGTCGTCTAGATTAGTCAAGGTTGCACAAGTTCAGGGCTAACACCATCTGATCCCTTCCATCTCTCCGCCTGGCAGAGAGTTCAAGGGTATCGAATCTAAAGCATTTTCTGTACTAAGTTCAGGGTTAAGAGGTTCGATGCCTCTGTACCTCTCCGATGCCTCTGTACCTCTCCGATGCCTCTATACCTCTCTGCCTTTCGCAGAATTGCCTCAGTCCTAATGCCCCCTAGTCAAGGAACCACTTAACTACCACCGTATCACACTTGACTACAACGTAATCTTTTGGCCACCTCAGATGAACTGATGGACTTGCTAATGCTACGGAACGAGACTTCGACTCAGTGCTACTGAACGAGACTTCGACTCAGTATTGCTGAACGAGACTTCGAAACCCGAGATATAAGTGGATGGAATTGTTTCCGCATTATTCTTCATACTCTTATTCATGCTGTAATTCTCATGAAATTCAAAAATAATGCAACTGACTATTCTATTCATTGATATTGAAACTCGTTATTATTACGTTTGCAAGTTAAAAATGATCCTTTTTACAACGGGGTACCATATAGAATTTTTCCTTCATAGATGTGCATTTGAAAGAAATTCCAGACGAATATTTCTGGATCATCGTGATAAAAGAGGTCTACCTCAGACCGTTTTCTATCGAAACATGTTTGGCCGGTTGGTTGGTTAGTTGACGGGGATTCAGGCCTATCAACTACCAGGGGTCATTACGGCCCCTTACAGGCAAATTTTTACATCAACCACCCCAAAAAGAGATTTCGTTGACACCTTCTACAGGAAGATTCCAAGACCATGTAAACCCTCCTTCTGTATCGTCTGGCGCGAAGCACAGATGTCGAGACGACTCCCCGGAACCCTTGTCCGGGTTGGGGAGGCCCCTGAGCCCTTGGACGGGTTCGAGAGACCCCGGAGCCCTTGGGCGGGTTCGGGAGACCCCAGAGCTCTTGGACGGGTTTGAGAGACCCCGGAGCCCTTGTACGGGTTGGGGAGGCCCCAGAGCCCTTGGACGGGTTTGAGAGACCCCGGAGCCCTTAGGCGGGTTCGGGAGACCCCAGAGCACCTGGACGGGTTCGGGAGACCCCAAAGCCCTTGGCCAGGTTCGAGAGGCCCCAGAGCCCTTAGACGGGTTCGAGAGACCCCTGAGCCCTTGGACGGGTTCGAGAGACCTCAGAGCCCTTGGACGGGTTCGAGAGACCTCAGAGCCTTTGGACGGGTTCGAAAGCCCCCGGAGCCCTTGGACGGGTTTGAGAGACCCCGGAGCCCTTGTACGGGTTGGGGAGGCCCCAGAGCCCTTGGACGGGTTCGAGAGACCCCTGAGCCCTTGGACGGGTTTGAGAGACCCCGGAGCCCTTGTACGGGTTGGGGAGGCCCCAGAGCCCTTGGACGGGTTCGAGAGACCCCTGAGCCCTTGGACGGGTTCGAGAGACCCCTGAGCCCTTGGACGGGTTCGAGAGACCCCTGAGCCCTTGGACGGGTTCGAGAGACCCCTGAGCCCTTGGACGGGTTCGAGAGACCCCTGAGCCCTTGGACGGGTTCGAGAGACCCCTGAGCCCTTGGACGGGTTCGAGAGACCCCTGAGCCCTTGGACGGGTTTGAGAGACCCCGGAGCCCTTGTACGGGTTGGGGAGGCCCCAGAGCCCTTGGACGGGTTCGAGAGACCCCTGAGCCCTTGGACGGGTTCGAGAGACCCCTGAGCCCTTGGACGGGTTCGAGAGACCCCTGAGCCCTTGGACGGGTTCGAGAGACCCCTGAGCCCTTGGACGGGTTCGAGAGACCCCTGAGCCCTTGGACGGGTTCGAGAGACCCCTGAGCCCTTGGACGGGTTCGAGAGACCCCTGAGCCCTTGGACGGGTTCGAGAGACCCCTGAGCCCTTGGACGGGTTCGAGAGACCCCGGAGCCCTTGTACGGGTTGGGGAGGCCCCAGAGCCCTTGGACGGGTTCGAGAGACCCCTGAGCCCTTGGACGGGTTCGAGAGACCCCTGAGCCCTTGGACGGGTTCGAGAGACCCCTGAGCCCTTGGACGGGTTCGAGAGACCCCTGAGCCCTTGGACGGGTTCGAGAGACCCCTGAGCCCTTGGACGGGTTTGAGAGACCCCGGAGCCCTTGTACGGGTTGGGGAGGCCCCAGAGCCCTTGGACGGGTTCGAGAGACCCCTGAGCCCTTGGACGGGTTCGAGAGACCCCTGAGCCCTTGGACGGGTTCGAGAGACCCCTGAGCCCTTGGACGGGTTCGAGAGACCCCTGAGCCCTTGGACGGGTTCGAGAGACCCCTGAGCCCTTGGACGGGTTCGAGAGACCCCTGAGCCCTTGGACGGGTTCGAGAGACCCCTGAGCCCTTGGACGGGTTCGAGAGACCCCTGAGCCCTTGGACGGGTTTGAGAGACCCCGGAGCCCTTGTACGGGTTGGGGAGGCCCCAGAGCCCTTGGACGGGTTCGAGAGACCCCTGAGCCCTTGGACGGGTTCGAGAGACCCCTGAGCCCTTGGACGGGTTCGAGAGACCCCTGAGCCCTTGGACGGGTTCGAGAGACCCCTGAGCCCTTGGACGGGTTCGAGAGACCCCGGAGCCCTTGTACGGGTTGGGGAGGCCCCAGAGCCCTTGGACGGGTTCGAGAGACCCCTGAGCCCTTGGACGGGTTCGAGAGACCCCTGAGCCCTTGGACGGGTTTGAGAGACCCCGGAGCCCTTGTACGGGTTGGGGAGGCCCCAGAGCCCTTGGACGGGTTCGAGAGACCCCTGAGCCCTTGGACGGGTTCGAGAGACCCCTGAGCCCTTGGACGGGTTCGAGAGACCCCTGAGCCCTTGGACGGGTTCGAGAGACCCCTGAGCCCTTGGACGGGTTTGAGAGACCCCGGAGCCCTTGTACGGGTTGGGGAGGCCCCAGAGCCCTTGGACGGGTTCGAGAGACCCCTGAGCCCTTGGACGGGTTCGAGAGACCCCTGAGCCCTTGGACGGGTTCGAGAGACCCCTGAGCCCTTGGACGGGTTCGAGAGACCCCTGAGCCCTTGGACGGGTTCGAGAGACCCCTGAGCCCTTGGACGGGTTCGAGAGACCCCTGAGCCCTTGGACGGGTTCGAGAGACCCCTGAGCCCTTGGACGGGTTCGAGAGACCCCTGAGCCCTTGGACGGGTTCGAGAGACCCCTGAGCCCTTGGACGGGTTCGAGAGACCCCTGAGCCCTTGGACGGGTTCGAGAGACCCCTGAGCCCTTGGACGGGTTTGAGAGACCCCGGAGCCCTTGTACGGGTTGGGGAGGCCCCAGAGCCCTTGGACGGGTTCGAGAGACCCCTGAGCCCTTGGACGGGTTCGAGAGACCCCTGAGCCCTTGGACGGGTTCGAGAGACCCCTGAGCCCTTGGACGGGTTCGAGAGACCCCTGAGCCCTTGGACGGGTTCGAGAGACCCCTGAGCCCTTGGACGGGTTCGAGAGACCCCTGAGCCCTTGGACGGGTTCGAGAGACCCCTGAGCCCTTGGACGGGTTTGAGAGACCCCGGAGCCCTTGTACGGGTTGGGGAGGCCCCAGAGCCCTTGGACGGGTTTGAGAGACCCCGGAGCCCTTGTACGGGTTGGGGAGGCCCCAGAGCCCTTGGACGGGTTCGAGAGACCCCTGAGCCCTTGGACGGGTTCGAGAGACCCCTGAGCCCTTGGACGGGTTCGAGAGACCCCTGAGCCCTTGGACGGGTTCGAGAGACCCCGGAGCCCTTGTACGGGTTGGGGAGGCCCCAGAGCCCTTGGACGGGTTCGAGAGACCCCTGAGCCCTTGGACGGGTTCGAGAGACCCCTGAGCCCTTGGACGGGTTCGAGAGACCCCTGAGCCCTTGGACGGGTTCGAGAGACCCCTGAGCCCTTGGACGGGTTCGAGAGACCCCTGAGCCCTTGGACGGGTTCGAGAGACCCCTGAGCCCTTGGACGGGTTTGAGAGACCCCGGAGCCCTTGTACGGGTTGGGGAGGCCCCAGAGCCCTTGGACGGGTTCGAGAGACCCCTGAGCCCTTGGACGGGTTCGAGAGACCCCTGAGCCCTTGGACGGGTTCGAGAGACCCCTGAGCCCTTGGACGGGTTCGAGAGACCCCTGAGCCCTTGGACGGGTTCGAGAGACCCCTGAGCCCTTGGACGGGTTCGAGAGACCCCTGAGCCCTTGGACGGGTTCGAGAGACCCCTGAGCCCTTGGACGGGTTCGAGAGACCCCTGAGCCCTTGGACGGGTTCGAGAGACCCCTGAGCCCTTGGACGGGTTCGAGAGACCCCTGAGCCCTTGGACGGGTTCGAGAGACCCCTGAGCCCTTGGACGGGTTTGAGAGACCCCGGAGCCCTTGTACGGGTTGGGGAGGCCCCTGAGCCCTTGGACGGGTTCGAGAGACCCCTGAGCCCTTGGACGGGTTCGAGAGACCCCGGAGCCCTTGTACGGGTTGGGGAGGCCCCAGAGCCCTTGGACGGGTTCGAGAGACCCCTGAGCCCTTGGACGGGTTCGAGAGACCCCTGAGCCCCCTAACTCTCGTCATTTGAAGTAAGCCCCTTGGTTCATGTTAGGTTAGCCCCATAAGGCTTTCCCTGTATTAAAAGGTAGCCTCCATTAGGCTCTCAACGCCCAAAGACCACCCCCAAAAGCTAAAACTCGTCTGGGGTAAGCTTTCTTTAAAGTCTTATCCCCCTGGTAACTTCCTAGGTTTCTCACCACTTAAGGTGAGCCACAATAATAGTCTTATCATCTAAGGTAATTAGCCTCAATAAGGCTCTTTGCCTGGTTTTTAAGGGCCTAAAATGGGGCTCTTTCCCGAGATAAGGCCTTTAAAAGGGCTTTTCGCCATCACCCCTTGGGGCGTGCTCGCTCCCGCGGTAAGACTTGTCCCTTAATTTAATTTTCCTCTGATTTCGTCATCACCCGGGGACGGCTTGACTTCGATGGGATGACCCCCCCTCGCACACGTAGGTGGGTCTTCCTTCCACTTCCCGGTCTTTTCCAAACGCCTTTGGGAACAAAAACTTCCCTTTGCAGCAAACCCCTTTGGGTTTTGGCAACAGTCTTTTTGAAGACTACAGAAAACGAAAACCCCCTTTTTAATTCTTGAGGGGATCTCCCTTAAAAATAATCCCTGACATTAGCCATTTAAAATGATACCAAGCTACAGTCTACAAAAAGACGTCTTCGGCAGACCTTGGGGCAGCAACACTTCTATGAGTAACCATGGACTCAGGTAACACACTGTATTGATTTCGTATTATATGGATTGTGAGTTTCCCTTCAGAGAAAAAGAGTAAGGTTGATAAATCGGGTTTGTGAAAGGTTTCTTTTAAGGCCAATCTATTTAAAAATACTTAAAGGTTGTGATCAGTCAACCCTTACTTTTCTCTCTTCAATGTTGTGTGTGTGTGTGTGTGTGTGTGTGTGTGTGTGTGTGTTTACGCATCCAGACAAATATTCTAAGTATCGTGTCCAATTAAGTCTCTGCCATAAGGTACAACTCGAAGAATGCAAGCTGCAGGTATGTGCTATTGCATCTGGCGGTCCAAGAGCGTCCATACGCGGGAGGTAATTAAGATTTCCAGTTGCAGAAAAATTTGAGGAGTGAATATGATACACTCTAGTCTCTTGTGACAGTCCCGAGGACCCGTTTGTGGAGAGAGAACCCAACCATCATGAAACTGTTGTCCCAGAAGAGATGTTCGACTCTTGTACTTGAAGAGGGACGTTTATGTGTCGAGGTCCATTCATATCATCCTCCACTGATCAGCCTTTGTTGGTCAATCCTTGGTGTTTATTTGGGGGGTTCATTCATCCCCACTGAACCTTTTTCGGGGTTTTTCGTTTTTTTCCCCTTTTTATTTGGCTGTTGAATTTGGCCCCTTCATATCCTCCTCCCTGAACCTTTCGTCCAGTGTCGTTTCATCTGGCTGTTCATTTGGGGAGCCAGAAGTCACTCAGTGGTTCTTGATGCAGTCATTTGTTGTCGAATATAATCCCCGTCCGGCGATGAGTAGATTTTCCAGCCCCCTTCTCGTCCTGCTTTGCATACAGTACAGAGAGGAGGTAAACCCATCTATCATATGCCAGTCACGTCAACATGTGGAGGAGTGCCATGGTCCCCCTTCACGCCCTAGAGGATGTATGTATATATATATTCCCCTCCATTTATTTCTTTTTCCAGTACTCTGAGGAGTGTGGTCTGCGGTCAACGCAAAGACCATCCTTCGCTGGGCATAACCCTTTTTTACCCCAAAACAAGGGCGTTTTCCATCCGTCTTTTCGTCAACTGACGAACCACGAAGCATTCGTGTAGGGAATGTGTCGACCAGTTCGGTTGAGTTCGGATGGTCACCGCAGCGAAAGCAGGAAATTGAGTCAGGTGGGGTCAAGGGAAAACAAGGCGAGGCAAAATTTTCCCCTGTTTTCTTTTTTTTTGTCTGGTGTGCATCGTAATTTTTTCGAAAAGTATGGCCCGCACGTGTGGTTTGTTGTAACCAATATATATATATAATTCCCCCCTTTTTATATATATAATATATATATATATATATATATAAATATATTTTTATCTTTTTTTTTTTTTTTAACTATTTCCCATTTTTTCCCCCGTAGCGGGTAGCGCTAAGAAAAAAGGGCTGGGCCTTTTTGGAATATCCTCAAATGGCCCCCCCGTTCCTTTTTTTGGAAAATCTAAAAAAAAAAAAAAAAAAAAAAAAAAAAAAGGAGGGGGATTTCCACCCCCCCGCTCCCCCCCCTCTTAGTCCCCCTTCTACCGACCGCGGGAAATACGTGGGAGTATTTTTAACCCCCCTATCCCCAGGGATATATTTGAAAAATTTAATTAATTATATAATATATATTAAAATTTTAAAATAATATTTATTTTGGGGAAAGGGCCAAAATTTTGCGCGGATAAAGATATTCCTATAGTCCAGGGGAAATAAAACACGAAAAGTTCCCAAGTGCCTTTCGGAAAAATCACACATCGGGGGAGACAAAGAGGGAAATATAACGTCATTTTGATATAATCGAAACGTAGCTGGCGCCATTGGAAAACATGTGTTTGCCCAAACTTTTTTCTTTCGATGAATAATGACGTTTTTTTCTTTGTTTTCCCCCCCTGAGTGTGATTATTACACAAAAGTCACTTTGGGAATTTTTTCGTTTTTTCATTTTCCCGTGGACCATGATTATTATATATTATTATATAAAAATTTTTTATATATTATATATAATATATATTTTTTTTTTTTTTTTTTTTATACTTTTCGCGCTTCCCCTTTTCATACCCAGGAAAACAGGGGAAAGAAACCCCCCCCCCCCCCCCCCCCCCCCCCCCCCCCCCCCCCCCCCCCCCCCCCCCCCCCCCCCCCCCCCCCCCCCCCCCCCCCCCCCCCCCCCCCCCCCCCCCCCCCCCCCCCCCCCCCCCCCCCCCCCCCCCCCCCCCCCCCCCCCCCCCCCCCCCCCCCCCCCCCCCCCCCCCCCCCCCCCCCCCCCCCCCCCCCCCCCCCCCCCCCCCCCCCCCCCCCCCCCCCCCCCCCCCCCCCCCCCCCCCCCCCCCCCCCCCCCCCCCCCCCCCCCCCCCCCCCCCCCCCCCCCCCCCCCCCCCCCCCCCCCCCCCCCCCCCCCCCCCCCCCCCCCCCCCCCCCAAAAAAAAAAAAAAAAAAAAAAAAAAAAAAAAAAAAAAAAAAAAAAAAAAAAAAAAAAAAAAAAAAAAAAAAAAAAAAAAAAAAAAAAAAAAAAAAAAAAAAAAAAAAAAAAAAAAAAAAAAAAAAAAAAAAAAAAAAAAAAAAAAAAAAAAAAAAAAAAAAAAAAAAAAAAAAAAAAAAAAAAAAAAAAAAAAAAAAAAAAAAAAAAAAAAAAAAAAAAAAAAAAAAAAAAAAAAAAAAAAATATATAAAATTATATTATATATATTTAAATAATTATATATATATTTTTTAAAATCATTTCTGGGAAAAGAGGAGAAAGAACAGAAGAGGCTATACATCTCTTTTTTCATGTCTAAGCAGGTCTTAACAGGGGTAGAAACCCGGCAGCTCGATATCCTCCCCTCCTATATCAACTTTTTAAATGTTGTGGGCATATAAGGTGTGGGGGGCCCCAGATGGAAAAGTACAGAAGTCGTGTGGGAGTGTTGGTCGAGTAAGAAATAATAAGGGAGAGGTTTTGTGAGAGTAGTATGCATGAGAAAGCTGTAGACAGATGAGTGAGGAAAGCCTGACTATGAGGGCGTACATTTCGGGAGCGGAAGGAGCAAGAAAAAGGATTCCAAGGAGGAGGTGGAAGGATGGAGTTAAAGATGACTTGAATATTAGGGGCGTAAGCAAGAAGGAAGGTGTAAAGCATACAAAGGATAGAACGAATCAGAATGATGTGGTATACAGGGGGCAACGTGCTGTCAGTGGGTTGAACCAGGCTAGGGGAAACCATCAAAAAGTATGTTGGGTGTGGTTGTAGACAAGGAAATGTGGTTTCGGTGCATTCTACATGGCAGCTAGAGAATGGTTGTGAGCTAAGGATGGAGTTAAAGATGACTTGAATATTAGGGGCGTAAGCAAGAAGGAAGGTGTAAAGCATACACAGGATAGAACGAATCAGAATGATGTGGTATACAGGGGGGCAACGTGCTGTCAGTGGGTTGAACCAGGCTAGGGAAAACCATCAAAAAGTATGTTGGGTGTGGTTTCGGTGCATTATACATGGCAGCTAGAGAATGGTTGTGGGCGAACGAGGCCATTTCTTCGTCTGTTTCTGGCATTACCTCGCTAACGTGGGAAACAGTGAACAAGTATGAAAAAAAATACACAAATAAACACAATAATATACTGATGGAATAATATGATACTGATGATAATAATAGTAAGAACGGCAATATTTCTACCACTGCTACTACTTCTGTTACTACTACAATTACTACTACCACTGCCTACTGCGCATGATATATCTCCAGTCTCGACAAAAGAAAAGACAAGGGAAAGCATTTACAAGTTTTGGTGGAAGTGAAAATCCCGTCTTGTCAAATATGCCGGGCCATAGTTACTGGGAAAGACATGAGAAGGGAGAGAGTTCCAAAGCTTCGACGTGTAGGAGAAGAAGCAGTTGTCAAAACGGCCCACCCTTGAGTTGCCGATGGCCACACAGTAATCATGCAACGGAGCAGCTTGCCGAGTGCTGCGTGGGAACACAAGCAGCCAGCTCTCGGGAGCAAAAACCGAAGTAATACCTATAGAGGGGAGGAGGAAGTGAACCGACACTGTGGCGCAGGGCAAGGGGGGTCAAGTTTGGAAGTTAGCCTGGGATTGTTTATAAGTCGGGTCGCTTTCGATTCGACTCTGTCAAGTAAGGATGCAGAGAGCCAGACCCAACCCAAATGTTGAGAGCAGTACTCGATACAAGGATACGAACCAACCCCGAGTACAAACGGAGCAAAACTGTTCAGAAGAGAAGTTTCGACATCTATACACATGTAAGCCTCTGAGTCTTACCCAGACGGCTTCCATGCTTGGTACGCGTATAACAGGAGACTGTCATGATCCCTCCGCTCCACTTTCGGAGTATTACTTCAGTTATATCAGAATATCCGCTCAGTATATGAGGGCCTCACAGGCAGAGGCTACCTTTAACCTGTCGATACGATGACATTCTCTCTCTCTCTCTCTCTCTCTCTCTCTCTCTCTCTCTCTCTCTCTCTCTCTCTCTCTCTCTCTCTCTCTCTCTCTCTCTCTCTCCTCATCAGTAAGGGGGTGGGG